>NC_043976.1:42788555-42851680 GCF_902148855.1 Sphaeramia orbicularis | reverse complement strand
TATTCACTGTTGTTCTTCAGTTTAGACAGGATTGAAGCCAACGCTGTCACTCATCTGCCTCTTTCCGCCACTCAGTGGGCGGAACCGCGGTGACTTCTGCTAGCGGTGACGTCACGTGCAGACCCTCTATTAATGTGACCTTTTTTATTTTGTCTTCATCGTTCTTGTCGTTTTTCTTTCTCGTATCCCGTTCATGTGTGTTTTCACACCATCCCGTGTGTCTTTTCCATCCGGTCTTAATGCTTTATGTCTTATGGATTTCCACATGTTATAATAGTAAACCTGCCTTACTTGAACTCTTTTGGCAAAGTGTAAGTGCAACAATAAATCACAGTTATACACCGGCTGAAAACACTATTAAATGTAAGTTATACCTGAGGCCGACGAGATGAAATAAGCCGCGAGGTGAGGAAAAGGAAATAAAAGTCATGAGGAGGAAGATAAAGTAATGCAGGTGAACAAGATATAAATCCAAATAAGCTGAAATAAAAACAGTTTGTGTTGTTTTTCGGGCCCAAATGAAATAGTTATGGATGCAGAGCTGAAAGTGTCCGAGTGGAAAACAAAGCATGTGTGGACACCGCTGTTTTATTCAACACTCCAACTTAATGCTGTCGATAAATCCATACAACCTTATCCCTCTGCTTCACACACGCTCGTATCATTTCAGCTTCTCGTTCAGTTATTTTTTACTCCTCATCGATCGCCCGAGAGGGAAATTCTCCTCCATTCTCTGCGACTCGAAGCAGCAGCAAATGTGATTATTTGGAATCAGTCTTCATCATGTTAAAGGAAAGAACAATCAGTGCATGTACGACGGGTCTGTAGCAAAAAACCCAACAACAGCAGCAGCAATGAATTCACCCTGTAAACGAGGTTTGATTGAGTCTGGAACCAGATTCAGGTCAAAGCCACACCAGCTGTTGGGAAACCTGAATTTAATAACCTGTAATAAAGATGAATATTATAAATGTCAAATAAAAATGACACGATGAGACGATGTAATAAGATGAGATGTGATAAAACAAAAAGTAAAAGGTGAATCTAGACATAAACGACGTCAAGACGTAACAAAAATATAACGGAAAATAAAAAGCAACGACAAAGAGACAAAACTACGGAAGAGGATTAGGGCCACTGGAAAAGAAACATTAAAATTCAGGTCCAATATGTTTTTTTTATTATTATTCTGAGAGAAAAGTCAGATTTCTGAGAAAAAAAGTCAGAATTCTGAGAAAAAAACATCAGATTTCTGAGATTAAAGTCAGAATTCTAAGATGAAAGTCAGAATTCTGAGAAAAAAGTCAGATTTCTGATTTTTTTTTCTGATAAAACAAGAAAAAAAAAAAAAGAAACAATGGGAAAACAAAGTAACAAAAGATGACAAAACAAAACGTATGACGACATGTGCACTGGAAAAAAATGCCCCTATAAAAATGAGGAAAAAAAAAAAAGGTTAATGCAAGATTTCTTTTGCTTGAATTTAGCAAAAAAAAAAAAAAAATCTGCCAATGGAACAAGTGAAAATTATCTTGGTAAGATTTCTTGAACTCAGATTTTCCAGATCTATAGTCTGTAAATCAGTTCTTATATCTCACTGAAAAGTTCCTCTTCAGATGATTCTGTCTGATTTTAAATGTGATGAGATATTTGGACGAGAAATGAGAAAAATACATTTGGTCAGATTCAGATTTTTTCCAGTGTAACCAGGTGAAAATGACTCAAAAAGAAAGAAAGAAAACGAAAAAGTAAGGAGATAAAAACAAATGCTAACGTTATGGAGTGAGGTGGAAACCCAAACAGACCGACTCCTGTTCATTCGTTGGTTTTTGTGCCTGAAACATGTGTCGTGTCTTTCATTTCTAACCGTCGGTTCTTCTGTTTTTCCAGCGGGGGCGGGGAATAAACTGGGCTGGGCCTTCGGACTGGGTTTGGAGAGACTGGCCATGGTTCTGTACAGCATCCCCGACATCCGGCTGTTCTGGAGTCAGGACGAACGCTTCCTCAAACAGTTCAGAGTCCAGGACATCCATCAGCCCATCTGCTTCCAGGTACCAAAAAAAAAAAAAAAAAGATTTCACGTCCTGAATGTGTCGGTCGATCTGGATGAAGTCATGAGTTTATCTGTTTGTGGCATCGATATCCTTCGGTCTGTGAGTTTATTTTATTCGCTGTGTAGTGATTCTTCAGTGTCTTTCTGCTCCAGAGTGTTAGTTTCAGTGTCTTTAACTGCAGACTTTGTTTCATGTGTTATTTTGCTGCTGAAAAAATCATAACTTGACATAATGACTTCAGTTGATTATATGGTCATGAGATTTTGTCATATACACTACCGGTCAAAAGTTTTAGAATACCCCAGTTTTTCCAGTTTTGTATTGAAATTCCAGCAGTTCCAGTCCGATGAACAGCTTGAAATGGTACAAAGGGAAGTGGTGAACTGCCAGAGGTAAATAAAAAAAAAGGTAAGGTTAAACAAAACTGAAAAATAATGTACATTTCAGAATTATACAAAAAGGTGAACAAGAAATGGGTTAACAACTTAAAGCAGTTCTGCAGCAGTGGAGGTTGGTCAAGTCTGGAAAGTTGGTGCTACCATTTTCTCCAGGTGTTCCAACGTTTGTGAATTCCTTCAACCCCCTGTGTCTGCAGAACAGGAGTGTGGAACACACTGTGGTACCAGACCCATGGAGCAGGACTGGAACAGGATTGGACTGAAGAAAGGAGTGTGTTACTATAAAAATGGAAAAGAGGAAAAGGCAGTTAACCAGAGAAGAGAACAGAGCATCAGAAGAGTGAAAAATGGAGGTGTGTCCTCCAGAGAAATGTTCAAGAAAGTCCAGGTGTCAGTCAGTCCAGTTTCCTTCAGCATCCAAAGGCACTGAAACTGGACTGGAAATGCAGACAGAAGAGGTCTGGAAGAAGCACAGACACAACAGAAGAAGAAGAAGAGTTTCTGACAGAAAACAGCTGGAGTGAGAGGAGACTGACAGGACAACAGCTGAAAGAAGAGAGAAGAGAAGGAGATGGAAGAGAGAAGAGTTTACACTGAACAGACTGAACAGTTGCAGGTCTGATGGGTCCAGTTGCAGCTGAAGCCACCGCTGAGACTTCAGAATCAGAAAGAGGCTTGGATGGACCATGAAACAGCAGCAGTGGACTGATCAAAGAGTTATGGATGGGTTTTGGATGAAAATTTCAGGAACTGTTGATACTGGCACAAGGAACAAATGATTAAATTTTGGTGGTGATCTGGGGGGGGGGGGGGGGGGGCACTGATCCGCCTTGGCAGAGGTCTGCGCTTTTCTAGTTTGAGTTCTTGTTTGTTCAGTATTAATTGTCCTCCTTGTAAATCACAGCTGGACTGGCTGTACACATCCTGACCAAGGAAAATAAAATTCTCCCTTTGTGCAGTAATCTACACCTGGATTCACTGCATCTGTAATAATATACATTATTTAGCCTGAATGTTGTCTAAAATTAACGATTATTTGCAACATAATATATAGGGATGTAACGATATGAAAATTTCGTATCATGGTTATTGTGACCAAAATTATCACAGTTACCATTATTATCACGGTATTGTTGAAATTGTGCTCAAAATGTTCAAAAAGCACTGATACACACACTGAAATAATTTAACCAAGTGTTATTTAAAAAAAAAAAAAAAATAATAATTGGTACAATGTCCCTTCTGTTGCAGAAACATTCAAATATTAACCCTTAGTGGTCTGAGTCTATTTTGTCCATTTTTCAGTCCTTTTGATTTTGCCTTTATATACTATATAAACAAATGTTTACCATACCCATGTTCAGTATCTGTTTTTCTATCTCATCTGTCTATTATTTTTTTCACTTTAACCTACTATAACAACACAAAAGGACTAAAAACACACAAAATATATAAAATCCAATTTGAAAAATGTATATAATTTATTGCATAAATAACACACAGATGTTTAACGAACCTTTTCAAAGACTTTAAAAGTGAATATTGGTTCCAAATATTAGGTATAGAAAATTAAAATTGTAATAAATTAAAACTATACTCAAATATTGACATAAAAGCAGATCTTTACATGGGCGTTTTCTCCTGAGAAGTGCGGTACTCAAACACAGTTATCACGATAATTAGGATTTAAACAGTAATACTAACCGTTGGCCATTTTACTGCGGTTTTTATCGTTATACCGGTAATCATTACATCCTTAATAGTATAGCAACGTATTACAGGATCAAAAACAAATGAATTTTAGAAAAAAACATTTCTCCATTTTGAATGTCTGGGGTCGCCAGAACTATGTGATGTTAAAATGAGGTCACGAACCAAAAAAGGTGGAGAACCACTGAAATATCGGCAAAGTTTTGCGCATATGTCCGATGGAAAAGTGACTACTGTAAAACACAGAGAACAGTTTGTAGTTGTCTTTATTTATCGGTTCTGCTGGTATTATTTTACTGGTCTGATCATACTGGTGTGAGTGCGGAACCTGAACTCCACCCATGTTTTGGTGGTGACGTCACATGACCGTTCACAGACTCATCTGCTGGTCTGAATCACTCCACACTGTGATCTTGTATTCACCTCCACATTTCTCCTCTTTGTCCTGACTCTGGTGTGAGTTCCTGCCTTTAGCCTCATGTTTTAAACATTTGAACAGTGGGGGCTCGCACTCGTTTCCCCTGAAGCCCCCCCACACACACACACACACCCACACCACACACACACACTCACACACACACACACACACACACACACACACACACCACTACTACCACCACAGCAGGTTCACACAGCGGTGACTCCGTCCATGATGAAGATGGGTTTGTCGCCGATCGTCTTCAAATGAAGAATATTTAAGTGACTGTTGGAGGGCAGAGAAGAGAGAAGGAGGAGGAAGAAGAGGAGGATGAAGAAGAAGAAGAGTGAAGAGGAATGATGATGATGAGAAGATGAAGGAGGGGAAAAGGATGATGATGATGAAGAAACAGAAGATAATGATGATGGAGAAGAAGATGAGAAGGAAAAGGATGATGATGAAGTGGAAGAAGAAGAGGATGACGAAGAAGAGAAGAGGAGAAAGATGATGAAGAGGAAGAAGAAGAGAAAGAACAGGATGATGAAGAAGATGAAGAAGAGGGAAAGGATAGTGAGGACGAAGAGGAGAAGAATGATGAAGAAGAGGAGGAAGAGGATGAGAAGAGGAAAAAGATAATGATGGAGAGGAAGTAGATGAAAAGGAAAAGGATGGTGAGGAGGAAGAGGATAATGATGATGAAGAAGACGACGAAGAAGGGGAAAAGGATGATGATGAAGAAGAAGAGGAAGAAAAGGAAACATGATGAAGATGAAGAGGTAAAGGATGATGATGAAGAAGAAGATGATGATGGAGAAGAAGAGGAAAAGGATGATGAAGAAGAGGAAGAAGAAGAGGAAAAAGATAATGATGGAGAGGAAGAAGAAGAGGAAAAAGATAATGATGGAGAGGAAGAAGAAGAGGAAAAAGATAATGATGGAGAGGAAGTAGATGAAAAGGAAGAAGATGATGAAGAAGAGGAAAAGGATGATGAAAAAGAAGAAGAGGAAGAGGATAATGATGATGAAGAAGACGACAATGAGGAAGAGGTAAAGGATGATGATGATGAAGAAGAAGATGAAGAAGAGGAAGAAGAGGAGAAAGAAGAAGAGAAAGAAGAGGATGATGAAGAAGATGAAAAAGGAAAAGGATAATGAAGAGGAAGAGGAGGAAGAAGATGAAGAAGAAGATGAAGAAGGGGAAAGGATGATGATGATGATGATGATGAAGAAGAAAAAGAGGAAAAGGGTAATGAAGATAAAGAAGATGATGATGAAGAAGAAGAGGAAAAGAGGAAATGATGATGAAGAGGAGGATGAATTAGAAGAAGAGGAGGGGTGTGTGTGTGTGGTGTGTGTGTGTGTGTGTGCGTGGTGTGTGTGTGTAGGTGTGTGTGGTGTGTGTGTGTGCGTGGTGTGTGTGTGTGTGTGTGTGGGTGTGAGTGTGGTGTGTGTGGTGTGTGCGTGTGTGTGTGGGTGGTGTGCGTGGTGTGTAGGTGTGTGTGTGTGGTGTGTGTGTGTGTGAGTGTGTGTGTGTGTGTGTGTGTGTGTGTGTGAGTGTGTGTGCGTGTGTGTGTGTGGTGTGTGTGTGTGTGTGTGTGTAGGTGTGTGTAGGTGTGTGTGTGTGGTGTGTGTGTGTGTGGTGTGTGTGTACAGATCAGGTTGGATGGAAGTTGACCTCAGTGTGATGGTTCTAACAGTCTCATATCTCAGCGCCTCCTTCTCTAACTGTCAGGATCAGAACTCCTGTTCCGTCATAAATATGTTTTAATAAATGCTGTCGCTGCTAAATAATGACTTCCACTTCCACTGTGTTGATAATCAGGCATTAAATGTGTAAATCCAGGATCAAACCCAAACTCTGCAGATAAATGTGTGAAATATTCATGACAAATGTGTATTTTCTGATTAATTCAGAAGCGTCAAGCCTAAGCAGTGAGAATGTAATCCATATAATTATCCTTAATAGCAATAAAACAACATCAATTCAAAATCAGATGAATGTGAGGGAATAAAATAGATAGATATTGAATGAAATGTTTTAAAAGGTTCACTGGAAAAAAAAAAAAAAAAAAAACATTAAAAAAAAAACATTAAAAAAAACAGTATTCTGGCAGGGGTGCCGAAAAAATACTGTTAAGAACGGAAAATAACCACCTCATAAAAATACAGTAATTTCCATAATTAAAATACAGTTTTTTGCCAACTTTACATGAGATTTGCTTTTTTTTTTTTTTTTTTTTTTTTTTTTACTTTTTAGTGTTAATAAAGAATATTTTCATGTAAAAACAATCAAATTACTAAAAAAATAAATAAATAAATAAATAAATATATATATTATATATATATATATATAATATATTCAATGAGACTCAGTTGTCCAATCCACTGATAAAAACTGTTTGGACAGTTTATCAGTGCTTATACATGTTATACATTCACAAAAATACATTTATTCAACATTTTGTTGTGAAACCTGTAATTACACAAGATATTTGTCAATTAGCAAACAAGTCTGGTTCAACTGACGAAGAACTAATACTCCTGTAATAATGGATAATTATCAGTAATTTTATCTCATTTTACTATTTTTTTTTACAGTATCAAACTTTAAATATAAATTAACAGTTAATCTCATAAATAGACAAGAGATATTTGTGAAATTATGATACATTTGCAAATGTATGTTAACTGTATTTTCTGTGGAAAAAACATATTTTAAAAATTGGAAATTTTATGGTTCTTCACAGTTACAGTTTTTTCATGTTATTTTACATTTGACATGTAAAATCACAGTCTATTTTGTTATTCATTGATATTTCCATCTTAAAAATACAGGAAAAATCTGTAAAATAAACAGTGAAAATTCTGTTAAATTGCAGATTTTTTTTACAGTGTAGGAAAAATCGGGAAAATGTTAAATATATATAGAATAATGTCATTTTGGTGACATTTAACATGTAGAGTTAAAGAATATCTGCAGAAAAGATCCAAATTAAACAACAAAACAATGATGAAGAAAATAAAAAGAAGTGATAGATGAAGGAAGAGGTGAGAAAAGAATGAGAAGGAAAAAAGGGAAAGGCCTGAATGGGAGAAGCCCTTCCTGAGCGGCTGTCTCCACTCCGTTTTATTGATGAAGCGGTTCCTCCAGGGGGACCAGGGGAGCACGGCTCATATCCTGCCCAGGGTCGGTGCGCTTCTCCTGGGCACAGACTCTCCACCTCGCCCCTTAAACCTCCGCAGCCTCAGCGGATCCTGGGGTAATGAAGTGTGACCGACCGAGGCCGAACAGGAAACGGCGAGTGAGTGGTGGCGTGTGTGTGTGTGTGTGTGTGTGTTTGTTTGTATACAACTCAGAGCCACCACAGTATCAGTGTTGAATTTCCACTGAACATCCACAGAAACATTAAACTTATCTGGACGATGCAGACGCCTCTTCATCCTCCTCTTCCTCAGTCGTCTGTTATAAAGGCCTGACTTTTGAACCCCTTTAACATGAAAAAGTCCATTTTAACCCTTAAAGACCCAAAACCATCCACTGAGGTGAACGGTCTCATACCTGTTTCCATTTTCCATTGTATTTTTATTTAGCCAGGGACAGTGCACAGTAAACATTAACCTTAAAAAGGAGAGCTGTAGTGTGCCAGGTTGTAGCACTAGTGCTAATGTGACCTGTAGTCCCTGATCCACTAATTCTGTCAGTCCATGTAAATCAGGGGTCTCCAATCCTGGTCCTCGAGGGCCAGTTTCCTACACGTGTCCCTCTTCCAACACACCTGATTCAAACGATAAGCCCTTCATTAAGCTCTGCAGAAGCCTGAGAAGGACCGTCAGGTGTGCTGGAAGAGGAAACATGTAAAACACAGGTGTCAAACATACGTCCCGGGGGCCAAATCTGGCCCGCCAAAGGGTCCCGTTTCGGCCCTTGGGATGATTTGTGAAATGCAAAAATTACAACTAACATATTAACAGTCCTTTAGTTCAGGTTAAACGTTCAGACCAGTTCATCTGCAGTGGGTCAGAACCAGTCAAATCCTATCATAATAACATATAAATAATGACAGCTCCTAAATTTTTCTCTTTGTAAATGTAAATATTTTCATGTATTACACTAAAACCAAGTAGAATTTTGCAAAAAATATGAATAAACCGGAACAAATATGAACAACCTGAAATGTCTTAAGAGAAGTAGTACAATTTTAACAATATTCTGTCTGTTATTAAATGTTGTGTGTGTTTGTAGATCCACTGTGATCTGTAAGTTATAATGTTACATGTGTAAATGATAAACTGAGGCAGAATATAGTTAAAATTACACTTATTTTTTCCGTTTGTTCATATTATTCACATGTAAACCTTTTCATAATGTAAGTAATTTTTTACTCTGAAACACGAGAAAAGTTTGGAATTGACATTATTTATATATTATCATGTCATATTGTTATATATGATGTATTATTTTACTGGTCCGGCCCACTTCAGATCTAATTTAGCTGAACGTGGCCCCTGAACTAAAATGAGTTTGACAGCCCTGATCTAAAACATGCAGGAAACCGGCCCCCGAGGACCAGGATTGGTGACGCCTGATGTAAATAATTGGTGTAAAAGTAGTGGCGTCGGGTAGGCTCCATTTATTACTTTGAAAAGTTTTTAAATTTAGTACGAAATGAGCGCAGGACAAAACATAACATGCACACACTTGAAAACCATCGGCCTGACTTATCAGTACATGGCCCAGTTTGTGGACAGACGGATGGACGACCAACTGATGACAATACCCTGCAGCCAGTGTGGCCAAGGGTAAAAAACTACGTACAGTCATCACACAGTTATGAAACGTTAATAAATTACAAATAGAATAAAATAACTGGTAAAGTGGACCCACATTTCTACCACAGTAAATGACACTAATGATCACATGACATCAGCTGACAGCTGAGAATTGAACATATGGTTATATCAGATATAACGTATAAAAATGCTAACACATACCCAAGAAAACAGAATTAGCAACATAAATGTTGCTAATATATGGAATACACTTGATAATTTGAAAGATGCGATATCTTATTAACTTGCACTGGAATTGCTAGATCAGCAGAACTAGAAATGAATGTTGTTCTAGAATCCATCATACTCAGTGTTTGGAACTATCGGCGCCTCCGTAACCAGAGTAGGGTTCACATTTCGTCCACCACCATGTTTTAACAATGAAGTCTATGGAAATGTCCACAACTCTGTTTTCCTCCACCGCTCTGGTAGTTGTACCAGAACTGGGTCCATGTGACGTAAATTTCAGTATCAGGAAAATCAACGACATCCTCTTTCCACTGTTCTTTCCTCCTCCTTCACGTTCGAAAAGCGTCAGAAAAGTGTGTGAATTAAACACCAATGTTAAAACTAAAAGCAGATATTTATGAAAAAACTCTCCTGTCTTTGTTTCTGGGAATTAAAACTCATTTCCTGAATTCCTCTCGGGGTCGCTGCATAAAACATCGGGCTTCCTCTGTTGTCCTGGATGAACGTTTAATGGTGTTATTGTCGGCATATTTTACTTTGTGCTGCTTCTGTCGCCTGCATCTTAATCTTTAAATTTCATCCATTTCTTATCATTCGCTGACGTTCTCTGCTCCTCTTTAGGTTATTTATTTTCTCCCCTTTGTTTTAGTACCTGTTTACCTCTGTTTCTGTTTTCTGTTACGTCAACATAAAATAACCATGAATCAGTTTTAGAAAAGCATCATTTATACAGTTTTAAATCAGCCGAGACACTGGAACACCCAGAGGAAGTGCTTAAAGTTATAGGAAAATGTGTGATTTTTTTGTTTGTTTTCGTGTTTTTTTCATTGTATTGACAGTTTGTGGTGGTAGACTTGACCTAAAAAAGATTAAATGATCATAATTTAAAGCAGTAATGATCGTCTGACCAATGTTAAGCTTATTCGGGGTCATTTTGTGTTGAAACAAAGGGTGACAATACCAAGAAATTATGTCAAAATGTCAAGACTTCCTGTTTCTTCCCGTTCCTGTTGACGTCGCAGACATTATCAAAAATAAAACAAAGCCTCCATGACGTCAGCTGTTGTTTGTGAACTTTATAAAACAATCAACTTTCATTCACTGTGTTGGTTTTATTGAAATGAGTGGGCGGAGTTTTAGAAGGGCAAAAGATGAAACCATAACTGACTGGAAACCCGCCCACATCCTGTAACAGCATAATATAAACCACACCCACTAACAGTCACAAAATAGCCTCCACCCACATCTTGTTACGGTGTCATGATAACCCCCCCCCACATCCATTAACAGCATCTTTAATAAACCCCGCCCACATCCACTAATAAACCCCTCCCTCATCCTATAACAGTCATAATAAACCCCGCCCACATCCACTATCAACATCACAATAAACTCCTCCCTCATCCTATAACAGTGTCATAAAAACCACGCCCACATCCACGAACAGCATTATAATAAACCCCTCCCATATCCTATAGCAGTGTCATAATAAACTCCTCCCACATCCTATAACAGTGGGAGGGGTTTATTATGATGCTGTTAGTAAATGTGGGTGGGGTTTACTGTGACACTGTTATAGGATGTGGGAGGAGTTTATTATGACACTGCTATAGGATATGGGGGGGGGGTTTATTATAATGCTGTTTGTGGATGTGGGTGTGATTTTTATCACAGTAAACCCCACCCACATTTACTAACAGCATCAAAATAAACCCCTCCCACATCCTATAACAGTGTCATAATAATCCCCGCCCACATCCATGAACAGCATTAAAATAAACCCCTCCCTTATCCTATAGCAGTGTCATAATAACCCCTCCCACATCCTATAACAGTGTCATAATAAACCCCGCCCACATCCACAATCAACATCACAATAAACTCCTCCCACATCCTATAACAGTGTCATAAAAAGCCACGCCCACATCCATGATCAGCATCATAATAAACCCCTCCCACATACTGTAACAGTGTCATAATAATCCCCGCCCACATCCACAAACAGCATTATACTAAACCCCCCATATCCTATAGCAGTGTCATAATAAACTCCTCCCACATCCTATAACAGTGTCACAATAAACCCCACCCACATCCACTAACAGCATCATAATAAACCCCTCCCACATCCTATAGCAGTGTCATAATGTTGTTTGTGTTTTGTGTTGTATTTGCAGCCTCTCAGTAAATACCCCCCCCTCCACAACGACATCTCCTTCTGGCTGCCGGATGACGGATTCACCGAGAACGACTTCTACGAGCTGGTCCGGTCGGTCGGAGGTGACCTGGTGGAGAAAGTGTCGCTGGTGGATGACTTCACGCATCCAAAGTAGGAAAACAAGCCATTGAATGTCATGTGACGCTTGTACGCAGATGACACTGTAGTCTACTGCACAGGCTGTAGAGTTTATACGGTCGGCTTTTAATGTGGAGCCGTTTACGGTCACACTAATACTGCGATCTTTATCTGATTTCTGGAGTTATCAGATTATTCAGTCAGATTGAACTGGGAAAACCCGGATTCAGTGTTGATTGGAGTACTCTGAAAATATCTAAACTCATTTCTCTGGAACTTTTTCCATACTATAATTATGTTACTTCGACTTCAACAACTGCACTTTAAAATATCCAATTATTGACAGTCTCTGCCCTGTGGCTTATTTTATTATTTTAAATTGAACTATTTGATGATGTGTTGCCGACCTGTTAGCCTGGTCTTTACCTGGTTAAATGAAGGTTAAATACGTAAAATATAAAAGAGTAAAGCACACACAGTCGCACAATAAACAGACTCTGTTTACACTGTTTGGCTAAAGCCGTGGAAAGGAATTTATTTTATAAAGGAAATTATTTAACAGACACAAAAATAGAAAACTGAAGCCTGAACTGGTGATGAGGACGAGGAGGGTCGGTCTGGAGATAAAACTGGTCCATCATCCCGGTCCTGAGTGGGAGGAGCTTCCTGCTCTCGACTTATGAAGTTATGCTGCGTTCCAGGCCGGTTTTTGAGCCCGTAAGTCACGACTTCAAACCACAACTCACGAATTTGTAACGTTCCAGGCAAGTCACGCCAAACTGCCTGAGCGCAAGGAATTGTGGGAGATAGATGTAAACAAACCAGCATATCGGACCGTACGTTATGTTCATTTACAATCGTTTCTATCGCCAAAGCTCTTTGCTTATTTGAGGGAAACAGAGGAGGAAAAACAGTGCATAAGCCAAGAGAAGCTGTTCTACCTTTGATGTTATTTGTATATTTGGATTCATATTTGGTATTAAGTTATTCTTGCACTCATTGGACTGAAAACTAGCAAACAAGAAGCAGCTGCTGATTATACGAAACAATTGCAGATAAATAACATCAGAGCAATACCTTGTTTAAATCGGCATAAACACCACATCCATGGGGGGCGCCATTGCTACGTGACATCAGAACTCGGAACTGGAGAACATGGATCTTGTACAAGTTCACGGGTGGAAGTCACAGGTTTGACTGACATTCCAGTGCATTTACAACCAGTAGAAGGATGGAAAAACAGGAGTTATGGGTGGGACTGGAAGGCAGCAATACATCAGTTTATTCACATTATTCATCGTTAACTGAGTGAATATTATGTCTGTTCAATTGTCTCGTCCAAATGTTACTATTGGTTTAATGTTCTTGAACTGCAGCAGAAAACAGCAGAAAACTATTTAAAACTACTGAATAATGCTGTAATAACTAGAAAAGCACTCGGAAAGCGCAGACCTCCGCCAAGGCAAATCAGTCGTGCCTTTAATGGGAGGTCACTGCTCCTAAAATGCTAATTGCTCATGCTAATGCTAATGCTAGGGGCTGTGTTCATTATGGGTAAAATGGAAAAGGCTGAATTTCCCTACAGTGATAATAAATTGAGTTGACCTTTAAAGTTTTCCCCCTTAAAGCTGAATCAGCTGAAATAATGTGTAATTACACCAGCAGTGTTTTTTCTGTTTTACGACACAAACACATCAGTATCCTGTCGATAACGATGTGTAGAAAATCTTCTGACGCTCTTCAGTCTGTGATTAAACAGAGACGACACAAAGCATGAAGGAAAATAAAAGGACAATCATTTCCATCTGAGGAGGGTTGTGTTCACTGGTCTAACAGGCAGCGGCGGCGGTGGGCGGAGCCTAGAGGCACCAACCTGCGTTAACATATTTTAACGGCGACACACAACCCCCCCCCCGACATCGGCCATTAGAGAGAACGAGGCCCTGCAGTGAGTAAAAAATACGACTCTATTCATCTTTCACCATCTTAATGTCTTTTAAATAGTGACCTTTTTCCCCGCTGTACGCACACAGACGCACAAAGACACACACAGACTCAAACAGACACACAAAGACACACACAGACTCAAACAGACACACAAAGACACACACAGACTCACACAGACACACAAAGACACACACAGACTCACACAGACACACAAAGACACACACAGACTCACACAGACACACAAAGACACACACAGACACACACAGACACACAAAGACACACACAGACACACACAGACACACAAAGACACACACAAAGTCACACAGACACATGCAGACTCACACAGACACACACAGACACACACAGACACACAAAGACACACACAGACTCACACAGACACACACAGACACACAGACTCACACAGACACACAAAGACACACACAGACTCACACAGACTCACACAGACACACAAAGACACACACAGACACACACAGACACACAAAGACACACACAGACTCACACAGACACACAAAGACACACACAGACTCACACAGACACACAAAGACACACACAAAGTCACACAGACACATGCAGACTCACACAGACACACACAAACACACACAGACTCACACAGACACACACAAACACACACAGACACACACAGACTCACACAGACACACACAGACACACAAAGACACACACAAAGTCACACAGACACACAAAGACACACACAAAGTCACACAGACACACATAGACACACAGACTCACACAAACTCACACAGACACACAAACACAGACTCACACAGACACACAAAGGCACACACAAACACACACAAACTCACACGGACACACACAAACTCACACAGACACACAAACACACTTACACATTACCACACACCACCTCTGTTCCAGTTAATAGGACGGGCCCGACTCAGGATAAAACCTGGATTCTCTTTCACGTCAGTTTATTTTAATGCAGATTCTCAAACCAGTGTGTTTCATTTCATCACCTCAAAGTACAAGTGAGGACAATTCAGACTAATTTTTCAGTTTCTATGTCTCCGCTTGGATGAACTCATTCATTAAAAAGGAACATGATACCCAGATGAGATGAACAGTGCAAATACTGTTAGAATTATGAGATAAAAATGAGGTTAAAACTCTAACTTATAACTGTAAACCAGTGAATTCTGTGACAAAAAGCCGTATTAAAAGACAAAATCTTTAAATAACTGTCCAGATTGGGGGGAAAAACTGACATTTATTATTAAAAGTCCAGTTTATGGCAGAAAAGTTCCACACTGAGACAAAAACTCACACTTATGAAACAAAATCTGAAGGTTATGAGAGAAAAGGCCTCATTTATCATATTTACAAAATAAAAAGGGCAAATTTAGATAAAAACTCATAAGACAAAATGTTAGTTATGAAAGAGAAGGTCCAAACTGGGGGGGGGAAACATTTACTGATGAGAAGAAAAACTTTGTTTTTGAGATAAATTATCACAAATGAGCACAAAACCTTCTAAATAATGAGACAGAACTTCCAGATTCTGAGATAAAACAAAAACCTAAAACTAAAATATGAGAGATAAAACGTCCAAATGACCAGAGAAAAAGTCACATGAATGAGATAACACAGGCAAATTACAACACAAAACATCCAAATTTATATTAAATCTCATATTTGTATGGAAAAAAAAAAACGTATATTTATGAGAGAAAAATGATCACACAGACCTCTAAGAGATGAAACCTGAATATATGAGAAAGTCACACCTAAAGTTAAAGTTAAAAAGTGGAAATTCTGTCACAAAACCCCTGCATTATGACATTAAAACATAAAATAATACAATAAAACTCATAGATTTGATTTATTGTCTGTCAGTGAAAACAGAATAAAAACTGAATAAAAACTGAATAAAAACTGAATAAACAGCAGCTGAAGATTGAACTCAATAGAAACATCAGTTATATTTATTAAACCTGACCCATCATCATCTTCGTCGTCATCGTTTTCATCATCCTCATTGTCATCGTTGTCTTTGTCGTCATCATCCTCATCGTCGTTATCATCATCCTCATCATCGTCGTTGTCATCATTGTCGTCTTTGTCGTCGTCATTGTTATCCTCATCACCATCGTCGTTATTGTCTTTGTAGTCGTCATCATTATCATCATCCTCATCGTCATTGTTATCATCGTCGTCTTTGTCGTTGTCATTATCATCATCATTCTCTCATCATCCTCATTGTCTTTGTTGTCGTCATCTTTGTCGTCATCATTGTCGTCGTCTTCATCATCATCGTTTTTGTTGTCATCATCTTCATCATTGTCATCTTTGTTGTCATCATTATCATCATCATTCTCATCGTCATCGTTATCATCATCATTCTCATCATCATCATCATCACCTTTGTTGTCATCATCTTCGTCATCATTGTCATCGTCATCTTCATCGTTTTTGTCATCATCCTCATCATTATCGTCATCGTCTTTGTTGTCATCATCGTTATCATCATCATCCTCATCCTCATCGTCTTTGTCATCATCATCTTCATCATGCATGTGGCTGCTGCGTCTTTCCCCTCTTCCTCCTCCTCCTCTTCCTCGTCGTCGACGGGGGTTGGGGGGGGGGGGGGGGACAGGTTTTCATTCTCTAATCCATGCTGCAAAATGCCTGCATTGCACCTTAGTGCCCCCCCCCCCCCCCCCCCACCCGCAGCACCCCCAGCCCTCTGTCATTTCTTCTGGTGATGTTTCTGTCTCCAGTTTCCAAACCCAGGCATTAACTCCTGATGATGATGACGAGCTGACGGGAGGCTCAGCGGCGTCTCTAATTACCCTGATCACTCCTTAAATTAGTGGCGCATAAAATACCTGCATTGCACCTTTTCCTGCAAACCTTCGCCTCTGTCGTCCTCCTCTTCCTCTTCGTCCTCTCTCGTCCTCCTCTTCAGCCTCGGATTCAAACACTGGTTTGTCGCTTTGGCTCAAATGCATCGATCTGAAAAAACAAAAAAACAATAAACTGAGGATAAAAAAAAAAAGACCACACGTAAACGACCACGACATCCAGCCCCAAAACAGGTGACTTTCATATCTATCGGATGCAGATGAACGACGACGCTCTAAACTATGAACCAATAAACCAACAGGAAGTCCAACATTACAGCTCAATAAACCATTTTCACCCCTTTATTGAATTCTGCTTAGAAACAAAAGAAAAACTAGTGGTTAATTGAATTTCCTTTCAAAATAGAATTAAAATTGAATTTCAAGGTGTTTTTCTTTTTCAGTGTCAAAACAGAGACCCAAATTTAAAAAACTGATTGATTTTCGTTTTCTCTTTCTAATAACAAAAAAGAAGTTAGTACCCGACCATAAATGACAAATTGGACCAAAAATGCCTGGGTTTTTTTTTTTCAATTTCTGAGACCAGATGTTGTCATTTTCAAGGAAACAGCGCTAATGCCGAGGGTGACAAAGATTCTTACGAACGATGGGTTTGTGCGAAATCTGGAGTTTGTAGACACTCATGGAGGAAGCATGTCTACGAACTCCAGATTACATACAAACTGGAAGATCTGTACAAACCCATCATTCGAACAGGACAAACGTCCTGTTCTATTATATATTCTACATAAGTCTAATATAATAGAACAGGACAAACGTCATAAGTATAATACGTCCTGTTCACCTCAAATGAAAGTTTGAGAAGATTCAGGAGATAGAGAAAAGGAAATGTGCCTTAAGTTTACCTTTTACTTCTGCGAAGTACAAGCGACACAGATCGCTACTGTACCCCTCCCCCCCATAGTATGATAAGAAACCACCCGACCCCCCGAACTCCCCCCTGGCCGAGACATGGAAGCCCCCCCCCTTTCAGATCACACGCCTCTACATGTAGAGGTCACTTCCACAGAAAACACTGAACGACAAGGAGCTACCGTGGACAGGACCCAGTCCTACACCAGTACCCGGTCTGTTCACCAGGGCCAGGAGAAGAGACTGCAGCCCGCCCCAGGTGAACACACCGCCGGTCTGTGACCAGGTGCAGACGGTGGGTCCTGGCTCTCAGTGGTTGTTACGGTGGTCAGACTCCACAACACACACACACACACCACACACACACGACTGATGCCTGTCACTGACTTACATTGGTGTCTCTTCTGTGAACCATCACATGATACCATCACAGATTTGAGGGCTGCTCACAAAAACGACACACTGACTTCTGTTGTCTTTTACAGTTTTAAACCAAACCGAGTTTTTAGAGGAAAAAAGTCAGGATTTTATTTTTGGCCAAAATCGTGCAGCCTTTTGATGATGGATTATCTGCGTTAACGCGTTCATTTTGACAGACCAGGTCTAAACCTGAACCGAACCAAACCGAGCAACAGTTCTGTGAAATTTCTGAACAGTGTCAGTTAGAAACGGTTTGAAAAGTAGTCAGAGATGGATAATTTCACACATACATATTACAATCTCAGTGTCATATTTTCTGAAAAGTGATGTCGTCCAAGTAATTGTCTTTTTTCTGCCGCTGTCAGTGGGCCTTTATGACCCGTAGTTTAACAGGATGTTCTGTTGAAGCCTGAGGACGTGTGGAACTGATCCTTTAAGTGATGAACGCGGTGCGTTTTTGTCGTTAACAGGCGTTTTTCTGAAAGTTACTAAAAGATGACGGTGATTCTATTCCCCCGTCGACTTCCTTGGCCTCCCTCAGCACCTCCTCCTCCTCCTCCTCCTCGGCGGTGACTGATAGTCGCTCTGCCTCTGCTGTCATTACTCAGCATATTAAATTCTGCTAACGGCTCTGGCTGCGTCCAAAAAAGCTGATGAGGAAGCATAAAGCGGCGCTCCGTCCTACGTTACAGGATATCACCGCCGCTTCCCATCCAAGGTTATTATCGTTAACGAAAACGAACGAAATGACGAAAACTAGAATTGACAAAACATTTTCGTTAACTGAAGTAAATAAAAACTATAAATAAAAGAAAAAAGATAACTGAAACTGTATTGTGTGTTTACAAAACTAACTAAAACGGATAAAAATTAGGGATTAAATTCCCTTCGATTTTGTCTTTGTCAATGTCGGATTGATACGAAATCAATTTATTTCCCTCAAGCAATTTTAGCTAGCAGCACCATATGATATTTAGCGGTCCGTCACTTGTGGTTTCCAGTCGTCTTCTGGTCCCCACTCTACCTGGAAACATGGAGACTAAAGTTGGGAGAAAACAGCAGAGTCCTGTCTGGGATTTATTTGAATACGACGACAGAGAAGAAGAGAAAAGAGACGACTAAACTAAAACTAAACTAAAACTAAGCATTTACAAAATAACAAAAAACAATAAAAACTAGCAAATCTGCTCAAAAAATGAATTAAAACGAACTGAATACAGGGTCTGCACATATGTCACCCCCCCCCCCCCCCAGGCCACGCCCTTCTCAGTCAGACTGAGTGTCTTAAACCAACCTGTTCAACATGACGGAGTATAGCAGTAAACACAGCCAGAGAAAAGGGGAAATGTCAAATCTGAAATTAAATGAAGGACAGTTGGACTGGACATGGATCTGTATGAGCTACCAAAGAACAAGTGGTTCATGAACACTGACATGTGGACACACATGGAGGATCCAGACCTGGTCCAGGGGGGAGGGGATCAGCGCTATTTGGACCTGAAACTAATATACATGGTTTCATCAGGACTGACAACCAGGGTCCAAAACTAGGACCAGAACCAGCTGATCCAAAGAGTCCAAAACTAGGACCAGAACCAGCTGATCCAAAGGGTCCAAAACTAGGGCCCAGAACCAGCTGATCCAAAGGGTCCAAAACTAGGGTCCAGAACCAGCTGATCCAAAGGTCATTTCCAGTCGAGCGTGGACTGACCCCAGTGAATATATGCATGATCTACTGGGACTGAGCAGATTTACTGAGTCTAGTTCAGATCCAGTCCTTTATCCAACACAGATACTACTGCTGTGGACCAGCAGGGCACCACTGGATTCTGGGAAATTAGCAGATTTACACCACCTGGTTTAAATTAACACATTATTCTGGTAATATTATGGCTTTATTGTCAGAATATGACGACTTTAATATCATAACATTGTGATTCTTTTTGTATTCGACTTCTTCGAATTCTCATAAAATTACGGGTTTTATATCAATATTTTATGACTTTATACTCGTAGTGCCCAGTGTTTTTCTTTCCTTCTGTGGTCCTAATACTCCGTCGTAGCTTTATTCTCCAGTTCCCCCGTATTTGTAAAACTAGGTTGGCCTCAGTTTCAGGTAGTTTACTAATCATGTAGGAGCACAAGGTTCACAATCACAAAATGAAGACAAAAACCATGAAAGATCTGATCATGAAACCAAGAGCTGCACTAAGAAGGAACGTTAGCCAAACAATAGGTCATTTCAGGTCTGATTGGACCCAAAAATACAGCAGAAATGAATGTTAGCTGACACCAAACAGGATCCACAGATCTAGGTTTGGTTCCCTGGATTTGTGGATCCATCTCCTTCTCTTTTCTTCGTCTTTCGGTGTCTGTGAAACGATAGCTCCCACTGCTTTAAGAACCTGTTCATTCAATCAGTCTCACAACAGCTCTGCCCCATTTTTTATTCAATATTGTTCTTCAGTTTAGACAGGATTGAAGCCAACGCTGTCACTCATCTCCCTCTTTCTGACACTCAGTGCGCGGAACCGCGGTAACTTCCGCTAGCGGTGATGTCACGTGCATACACTCTATTAGAGGAAAAAAAAAGTCAAACCTAAATAAAACTAAACTATAATGAAAAATCCAAAACTATTAGAACCTTGGTCCCATCACCGTTAAAACTCATCACCTGCTGGTGATTAACTCGACTCCGCCCGGTGGGGGTGGGTCACGTGACCGTAAACCGTCTGCAACAGGTCGACGGACGCCAGGTAAAACCGCTGAGTGTTTCCATCAGACAGGAAGTGGAGTTCAGGTCTTCAGAGTGCTGTTTGTCGTCAAGTTTATGAGCGCACAGTCCAAACAAACCATAATGTGCATTATGGCTGTAAATTGATCTAAAACCCACTAAAGCTGCCGGAAACTGCAGCCTCTCAAATATATTTTCTCCTCCAAAGTACTTCTAAAGTTAATCGAATGAGAGAGGGATGGAAAACAAAGCGGCTCTCTCGCTCTCCTCATCCCCATTGGCTGTGATGGTCTCTCCGCCCGCTCTCTGCTGCTCCATAAACATCTCATGTAGCAGCAAATCAAAGCTGATGGCTCGCTATGATTCCCACAAATCTGCATTTATTGGTCGGTAACGCTGTCAGCCGCGACTCAGCCGGCGCTAATTTGATAAGCTGACAGAGCTGTCAATCATGTTGACAGCACCCTCCTCCTCACAGCTCCCCGGGGAGAAGAAGGAGGAGGAGGAGGAGGTGTTTCTGTATCTGAGGCCTCGTTTGGATGATACTGAAGAAACAGCAGAAACAGGCCAAGGGTTTGATGGAATTCTTTGTTTTTTTCCACTTTATTTTTATTGTTTGATTTCTGTAGAATACAAAACAAACATGAGGGACATTTGGGATGCACTGACCATAAAAAAACCTTTGTGACTAACAATAGGTTTTAGTAATTGACGCTGAAATGAAAACTGTCCTTTCTTCATTTATCATGACACTGCTCTTCTGGAGTCGTCAGTCTGTGGGTCAGAAAAGGGTCTTAAACTTAACTTACCTGGGGGGCCGCTGGAGGTAGAGTCTGGGTCAGGCTGGGCCACATTAGGTATTCCACAAAAAAAGGGTTTCTTTACTTACTTGCAGATAGTAACGTGCACTTTTGGATGAACTGGCCTTCTTTGAATGTCTTTGTGACCCTAGCAGTCATCTCACTCACCACGTGGCTAGCTTCCACCGCTGCTTCGTTTTCTTTACTTTCTTGAATAAATCTTGTTGCCTCAATAGACACTTGGCTACCCGCTTCTTTCTCTCATCTCCCTGGTATTTTGTAAACTCCTCAGCATGTCTAGTTGAGTACTGACGTCAGACATGTAGCGGTGCCCCTGTGCTCAACAAAAAGATATTCCGTCTCCCACTTTTCCTCAAATTGCCTGTGCTCGTTGCCAACCTTTCTCTTCACGGCACATTTTGTGAGAGACTTGACTGGAAACTGGGTGACACCATATATTTTCCATCCATTTTGTCTGACTCCAGAATATGTTTCAACTAAGTCCGTGCATTTCCATGACAACTTTTATTCCTGGTGTAACCTGAATAAACGTTAGATCCTATTTCAGATGCCCATGAAACGCCTTATTCCAGTTGAAAAAGAATAGTTTGGATTAAATTTAAATCCAAATAAAGTCAGTGGTTTAATCCCCTTTTAATTCTGAACTAAATTTTTCCTTGGACATGTAAAGCCTTTATTACCTCCGCCAAGGAGGTTATGTTTTTGCCAGGGTTTGTTTGTTTGTTTGTCTGTTTGTTTGTTTGTTTGTCTGTTTGTTTGTTTGTTTGTTTGTTTGTTTGTCTGTCTGTTAGTGTGCAACATAACTCAAAAAGTTATGGACAGATTTGGATGAAATTTTCAGGGTTTGTTGGAAATGGGATAAGGAAGAAATGATTAAATTTTGGTGGTGATCGGGGGGGGGGGGGGCCCACGGGGGGGGCCACTGATCAGCCTTGGCGGAGGTCTGCGCTCTCCGAGTGCTTCTAGTTCTGTTTGGACTTTATTCCTGCCATTCTGCACATGCTCAGTGTCTTGTCCTGTGGCGATGACGCACACATTCTGCGCTGGTGGAAGAATATGCACTGCAGTCTAGTCTTCCCAAAGCGTTCTATTCTGATGGGATCTACCAGCCTGGAAAACTCTGAAGGAACAGTTCATCACCTGTTTTTTTATTCATTCATTTGTCATGCACTAATGAGCTCCAGAAGTGGGCTAAACAGTTTGAACTGCAGTGCTCCGACTGCCTTGTTCTCGCAGCCCTTCCGTTAGCTTAGCTTAGCCTGGTTTAGCATAATCGCTTCATTCCTCAGGTCAGACGTAGCCAGGCTTTCATGGGTGATCGGTAGTATTTCATGAGTGATTTTGGTAAATTCAGTTCTCCCTAATCATTCCTTTAGTCCGCTGGGGTCGATATGATCACAAACTGAGGCTCAAATCATGGTGATGTGACTTATGTTACTGCACTAATAAAATCTTGGGAAATAAAAATTAATGCAAAGCTAAAACGGTAAAGGAAGGTCGGCGAGAACAAGGCAACGTGAGCACTGCAGCGCAAACCCTTTAGCTCACTTATCTACCTCATTAATACCTCATGTAAACCTTTATTCGGGTTTAACATTTCCATGTAAACAGAAGAGAAAATACTTTAGTTCCGAATTAATTTCTTCTGGAAAAATAAATCGGATTTAAAGAACATCATGTTACCGTACCCAATGACTAACATTCATACTTCCCCAGGGTACTTCGGGGTTGGCTAGCTTGACGACTGTTGACAACAAAACGCCCCCAGAAGCTGTCAGTAGACTATCTTTGGTAGCCCCTCAGTAATAAAAAAAAAAGATAAAATAAAAGCTTGGCAAGATCCAGAAAAAAGGTGCGTTTGAGAACTATGTGTGGGCTAACACTAAACTTTGATGTCAAACAGGGGGGCCGCAAAATATCATCCCGCGGGCCACAATTGACCCCCCGGGCCGCGAGTTTGAGACCCCTGGGTCAGAATATCCATCTCAAATATTCCATTCACAATATGTATGAGTTTGGTTTGAATTTAATTGAAATGTACATTTTTTATATTTCTGTGCAAACTGAGAGAAAAAATTAAGATAAACACGGTTCGTGAGCAGGTTTTTATATGAAATCAATACATGAACAAAAGACGTTAATCTTCACTTCAGGAGGAAATGACTGGAAAAATATATTAACAAACAGGAACGGTATTGATATTGAGGGAGGAAAACAATCTGTGTATCATTCGTTCTTTTCATTTTCAACTGAGAATCCACAATCGGAAAATGAAAAAAATGACTCATTTCATTATTTGTGTACAAATCAAAGTCAAAACCGAGTTGTTTTTTCATTCGTTCGATTGTTCGCTCAAATTAAAAAACTGGAAATAATCAAATGAAGCAAATGTGGGGTTTCATGTTTCATCTGCTTGTTGTCTTTTCTTTCTTTTCTTCTTTCACTTCATCCCTATGTATCTTCCTCTCCTCTCCTTGTCTCCTCTTCTCCTCTCCTCATCTTGTCTCCTTGTCTCCTCATCTTGTCTCCTTGTCTCCTCTCCTTGTTTCCTTTTCTTTCTTTTCTTGTTTTGCTTAATCCTTGTCTCCTCCTCTCCTCTCCTTGACTTCTCTTCTTGCCTCCTCCTCTCCTTCTCTCCTCTCCTTGTCTCCTCCTCTCCTCTCCTTGTCTCCTCTCCTCCTCTCCTCTCCTCCTCTCCTCTCCTCTCCTCTCCTTGTCTCCTCTCTCCTCTCCTCCCCTCCTCTCCTCTCCTTGTCTCCTCCTCTCCTCCTCTCCTCTCCTTGTCTCCTCTCCTCCTCTCCTCCTCCTCTCCTTGTCTCCTCCTCTCCTCTCCTCCTCTCCTCTCCTCTCCTCCCCTCCTCCTCCTCTCCTTGTCTCCTCCTCTCCTCTCCTCTTCTCCTCTCCTCTCCTTGTCTCCTCTCCTCCTCTCCTCTCCTCTCTCTCCTTGTCTCCTCATCTCCTCTCCTCCTCTCCTCTCCTGGTCTCCTCCCCCTCTCTCTCTCCTCTCCTTGTCTCCTCCTCTCCTCTCCTTGTCTCCCTCCTCTCCTCTCCTCTCCTTGTCTCCTCCTCTCTCTCCTTGTCCCTCTCCTCCTCTCCTCTCCTCTTCTCCTCTCCTCTCCTTGTCTCCTCTCCTCCTCTCCTCTCCTCTCCTCCTCCTCCTGCCTCCTCCTCTTCCTCTCTCCTTGTCTCCTCCTCTCCTCTCCTTGTCTCCTCTCCTCCTCTCCTCTCCTCTTCTCCTCTCCTCTCCTTGTCTCCTCTCCTCATCTCCTCTCCTCTCCCCTCTCCTCTCCTTGTCTCCTCCTCTCCTCTCCTCCTCTCCTCTCCTTGTCTCCTCCTCTCCTCCTCTCCTCTCCTTCTGATCCTGATCCTGGACCTTCCAACCCGACCTGGATCCATCATTAATCCCGTTTCCCGTCTCAGTCTCTCGGCTCCAGTTCGTGGTCGTTAACACAGATGCGTCAGCCCATGTGATCACTGTGGTAAAGTTCATCAGTGGGCGGGGCCGAGGGCGTCCAGACCGACCACTTAATGCACGGCAGCGAGCGATGAAAACCAGATCGAACGGTGGCGGCGGCGCTGTCTCTGTGCGTCAGCCTGATTGGTTGTGGGAACAGAAAACAATCATACATTATTCAGCTGAAAAACAGGCCGGAGCGGCGCTCCGGAAAACGCCGGCCCCCTCCCCCCCCCCCCCCCCTCCCCCCCCCCCCCCCCCGCCCGTCATCCTCCCAGGTATTAATGGCCGTCATCCACTTCCTCCCGTCGTGTCGTCACTCTCTCTCCTCCTTCATCTTCCTGGAGAGAGGCCGAGTCGCGTTTTCTCTGCGTTAAATCATTCATGGAGCTGTGGTGGGCGGCGGCCTCCGTCTCCTGCTGAGGCTGCACACGGGAGGAGGAAGAGGAGGAGAGGAAGAGGAAGAGGAGGAGGAGGTGACAGGTGGAGGAAGACAACGACGAACATGGGAACGTTTGGAGATGAAGTTCAACCCAGAATGATGAAATGAAACTACAGAAGAAGAACTGGACTGAAGGAGTGGGCGGAGTAACAGGGGTGGGCGGAGTAACAGGGGTGGGTGGGAGTAACAGGAGTGGGTGGACTTTGACCTACAGACGTCGACGTGTTTGGTTACAGATGCATATCGTAAAGACGACGTAAACGTGACGATTTGACCAAATATGATAAAGTTTGACCCAAAACTTCATCTGGACACAAAGAAGGAAATGACTCTGGTGTTTGTTTCCCTTCACTGCCCTCTCGTCTCCTTGTTTACTTTTTTTGTTTCCTTCCTTCTCATGCTTCCTTCCTAAACCTCTCCTTGTTCCTTTCCTCTTATCTCCTTCTCACCGTGTTTCTTCCCTTTCTTCCTTCTTTTCATACACTCATTTTTTCTGTCCTTTTTCTTTTTTGTTTCCTCTCCTTTCACGTTCACTTTGCTAATTCCATGTTTCCTTTCCTTGTTTTGTGTTTCCTTGGTTCTTGTTCCTTTTCTTTTTTCATGTTTCCTTTCCTTCTTTTATGTTTCCTTGGATCTTGTTCCTTTTCCTTTTTCATATTTCCTTCCCTCGTATTGTGTTTCCTTCCCTTCCTTTGTTTCCTTGTTTATGTTCCTTTTCCTTTTCCATGTTTCCTTCCCTTTTTTCATGTTTCCTTGGTTCTTCTTCCCTTTACTTTTTCATGTGTCCTTCCGTTGTTTTGTTTTTCCTTTCCTTGTTTTCTGTTTCCTTGTTTTCTGTTTCCTTTCCTTGTTTTCTGTTTCCTCTCCTTGTTTTGTATTTCCTTCCCTTGTTTTGTGTTTCCTTCCATTCTTTTATGTGTCCTTGTTTCATGCTCCTTTTCCTTTTTTCATGTTTCCTTTCCTTGCTTTACGTTTCCTTCCCTTGTTTCGTATTTCCTCTCCTTGTTTTGTGTTTCCTTGTTTTATGTTTCCTTTCCTTGTTTCGTATTTCCTCTCCTTGTTTTGTGTTTCCTCTCCTTGTTTACTGCAGTAATACCTGATGCAGATCATAAATTTCTACATAAATACGTAAAAAAACGAGTATCTGAGTCAAATCCACATGTTTTATTCAGTAAATATAAGCTGTGAATAAACACGGGTTCCACTTCTCGTCTGTTTCTTGTGTTTATCGTATTTTCCACATAAGTCTCATCGTAAACGTCCAGCGCTCGGCGTCCTCCTGATCGCCTCACGTCGTCATCTTGTGTTTTTATGAACCGACGTCGTCTGCGTTCGTTGATTGAAATCGCATTTCGTCTTCGGGCTTCGTTTGTCGCTGCTCGTTCTCCGCTGTTTGAATTTCCTGTTTCCTAAATGGGATCAGGTTTCACTTTATCTCGCTTTTCTCTAAATGTCAGCCCTCGTCCTCTCACCTTTTCAAAATGTCACCTCCCCCTCCTCCCCCTCCTCCTCCCCCTCCGCCTCCCTCTCCTCCCTCCTCCTCCTACCCCACCTAACCCACTCACCTCACCTCCTCATGTCTCCTTTGCTCGATTCCTTTCCTTGAAACATTTCACATCCCCTGGATTCCTTCTTTTCCTTCACTTGTTTCCTTTCCTTCTATTCTATGTGACCTTTCCTTACTTTCGTTTCTTTTCTTTCTATCTTGTCAGTTTCCTTTATGTCTCCTCTCTTTCTTTCCTCTCCTTCTTTCCCTTTGTTTCCTTCTTTTGTCTTTATATTCATTTCCTGTTTATCTTTTCTGTCCTCGTCTCCTTCCTTTATTCGTTTTCTTTCCTTTCCTATTCCTGTCCCTTTCCTTGTTTTTTCTCTGTATATTTCATTTCTTTCCTTTCTTCATCATATTTATTCTTTCTTTCCTTTCCCTTACATGTCTCCGTTCCTCTCCTCTCCTTATTTCCTTCCCTACTTTCCTTCTTCTCCTTTCCTCATCTTTTTTCCTTTACATTTATCTCCTTGTTTTCTTCCTTTCTTTTCTCTGTTTCTTTGTCGTTTCCTAGTTAACCCATGGTTCCTCTCCTCTTTTACTTTCCTCCTTTTCTCTCTGTCAGCTCCTTCTCTTCTCTCCTCTTTTTGTTTCCTCTCCTCATTTCCTGTTCTTGTTTCATCTCCATCAGCTCTCCTTCTTTTCTTTCCTCTCACTTCTCTACCTCTTCTTCTTTCTTCGTCAGCTCCATTCTCATTCTCTTCTCTCTAGCTCTTTCCTCGTATCTTCTCTCTCTTCCTCTTCCTCTTCTCTTCCTTGTTTCCTCTCTTCCTTTCCCGTCTGTTGATTCCTCTTCTTTCACTCTCCCTTGGTTTCCTCTGTCCTGGCCCCTTCTCTTCTTTTCTCCTCTTCACTTCCTTCTTTCTTGTCCTTCCTGTCTTTCCTCTTCTTCTTTCCTCTCCTTGTTTCCCTTCTCTGTCTGCTCCTTCACTTCTTTTTCTCCCTCTTCCTTCCCTTTCTTCTTTTCTTTCCTTCTGTTCTTTCCTCTTCTTCTTTCCTCTCCTTGTTTCCTCTCTGTCTGCTCCTTCTCTTCTTTTCTCCTCTTCCTTCCTTTTCTTTCCTTCTCTTCTTTCCTCCTCTTGTTTCCTCTCCTCCTTTCCTCTTTGTTTCCTTTGTCAGCTCCTTCTCTTCTTTTATCCTCTTCCTTCCTTCTCTTCTTGATTCCTCTCCTCCTTTCCTCTCCTTGTTTCCCCTCTGTCAGCTCTTTCTCCTCTTTCCTTTTCTTGCTTCCTCTCCTCCTTTCCTTCCCTTCGTCTCCTCGTTTGTCATTTTGTGTGTGTGTGCGTGTGTGTGTGTGTGTGTGTGTGTGTGTGTGTGTGTGTGCAGGTATGCGCTGCTGCCCGTGTTGACTAATGTGTTTGTTTATGCGCTGTTTGTGTGTTGTGTGTGTGTGTGTGTGTGTGTGTGTGCATCGTCGTGTTTTATGGGCATTAGAGAGCAGGTGTATCAACAACACACCAGATTTATATGAGTGTAGCTGAGCCCCAGGGGATTCTGGGTAATCTGGGTGTAATTGAGCGTAGAGGTTACAGCAGCAGAAACACACACAAAGAAAAACTGTGTACACAAACACACACACACACAAATACACACTAATGGGCAGAAAAATGCACACGAACAGGTGACGGCACGACAAAACACCTGAGGAACGGCATCAGGTGTAGAACGACTGGTAACTGATCAATAATCAATCAGTAATAAATCTGTCCGTCAGTTTTATGTGGAAGTTGTTTTTCCTTTTCTTTCCTTTCCTTTTGTCATTTTTTCCTTTTTTCCTTTCCATGTTTCCTTTCTTTTGATCATGTTTCCTTTTCTGTTTTTATGTTTCTTCTTTTGTGTTTTATTTTGTTGATTTATGTTTCCTTCTTTTTCTTTATTTCATGGTTCCCTTTCCTTTTTCGTTTGCTTTCCTTCTTTCATGTTTCCTTTTTTCTTGTTTCCTCTCCTTGTCTCATGTTTCCTCTTGTAAACACGCAGCAAGCAGTAAATCTCAAAAACCACAATTTATTTCAGTTAATGAACTACTGCCCAGTTTCTTTTAACTTTAAACCATCTCAGTACCAAAAAATCTCCGGTTATCTTGGACAGAAAGCTGTGTGTTCTAGAGATTTTTGGACCCAACGGAGGCTCTGGACTACTCCATTTAGGCTGCTTACCGGGGGGGGTCACATAATTTAAATTAACTCACCAGTTATGTTTCGGATGGAAGGATCAAACCAGGAGAAATGAAGAATTCACCAAAAAAGAAGGGTTGAGGTTTTAAAAAGTTAAAACAATAGCTTGATTTATTGCTTCAGGCAAAAATAGAAAAAGTTACAAAAAGAAAGAAGTCAGTTATCAATTAGTCAAACACACATTCGTCTCAGAGATAAAATGAAAAAAGCCTAAAAAAAAGTTTTCTTTATTACCTTTTTATAGTCTTTAGTGACTCTGGAGACTCCATTATTCAATGACATCATTCGTCGTACACTTATTATTGGTTAATAATAGTCACTAGGCATTAACATGTCAGTCACTCCATAAGCCAATGCTAAGAAAAGCACAAGCTGAAAGTTCATTTGAGTTTAACAAGCACCTTGGACACCTGTCAATCAAACCAACTGCCTAGCTCAACCACAGAGAGTTTTCAGAAAGCGTGTCCTTGCTTAACACCTGCACAGTTAGGCTAGCATTTCTTGACCACAAAAAATCCCTAAGTTTGTTTTCTGTTTTTTCTGTTTTATGCTCTTTACCACGACTACTGTCTAAAGATGTAAAATTAGATCTTTCTCGTTGCATTTGACCTTTTCTCCAAGTTCAGTACAGACAGGTGTGAGTTCATCAAAACCACACACACACGAATCAAACCTGACTGTTCAGTACCTCTAAAATAAAAAGAATATTACAGTTATATAAGAATATTACTCAGAATATTACTTAGACTTGCAAAAATAAAAAGACTCTTCAAGCAAAACACCTTGTAATGTAAAGATTAAGCAAACAACTTAGAACATTACATTTCCTCTTCTTCTTTTCCATTTTCGTTCATGATGTATGATATTCACCCGACATCGTAGAGCTAGTCAGAGTCACACGTTCATCTTCCATTTAATACAATCCGTACCACACTCTTTTTGTTTCATGTTTCCTTTCCTTGTATCTCCTTGGTTCCTTTTCTTTTCCTTTGGGTCCTTGTTTCCTTTCCTTGTATCTCCTTGGTTCCTTTTCTTTCCTTTGGGTCCTTGGTTCCTTTCCTTGTATCTCCTTGGTTCCTTTTCTTTTCCTTTGGGTCCTTGTTTCCTTTCCTTGTATCTCCTTGGTTCCTTTTCTTTTCCTTTGGGTCCTTGTTTCCTTTCCTTGTATCTCCTTGGTTCCTTTTCTTTTCCTTTGGGTCCTTGTTTCCTTTCCTTGTATCTCCTTGGTTCCTTTTCTTTTCCTTTGGGTCCTTGTTTCCTTTCCTTGTATCTCCTTGGTTCCTTTTCTTTTCCTTTGGGTCCTGGTTCCTTTCCTTGCTGCTTCTTTTGTATATTTCCTCTCCACTTGTTTCTTTTCCTTCTGTGTTTCCTTTTTTCCCTCCCTCCTTCTCTGTGTTTTATATCTTTTCCATGTCTCCTTCCCTCGTTTCCTTAACTCTTCTTTTATCCTTTCTATTGACTGTAATGGCTGTGGTGGTCAAAGGTCAAAGATCACTGTGACCTCACATCTGTCCATTCTTCTTCTTCATCTCTACATGCACATGCAGTTTAACCCAGATCTACCAGATCTGGTCCAGTTGATCTAAACCACACCTTAAACCCAACAGGAAGTCGTCCATGTTGGTCAGAATATGAGGTTTTTCTTCACTTTTCTGGACGGAGGACGTCTTATTTATCTGTTTCATAGACGTTCGTCTCTGTTGGACTAAAATCTGCCTGACTGTCGTCGTGTAGGAAACCCGACCCCCGTACCGTCTGTGGGTTTATTTCTGCGGTGTGATGTGGTGCTGGGGGCGGGGCTAGGGGCTGCAGATCACATACCGTACCTATGGCAAGGGTTCGCCGCCGCAGCCTCTGTGTGTGGTCCCACCACCAGTCATCTACGCAGACCTTCTGTCCTCCACGCAGACCTTCTGTCCTCCACGCAGACCTTCTGTCCTCCACTCAGACCTTCTGTCCTCCACTCAGACCTTCTGTCCTCCACTCAGACCTTCTGTCCTCCGGCTGAATCACACCGTCAGCAGCTTCGCCTCGGTCACTCGAGGGTAGAGAGTGACCTAAAACGCCACCGAGAAAAAAAACCACGTCGCTGCAGTTTCTCCTCACACCGTTTCACTGACTGGAAACCAACGCCCTCATTTAGGTCCATCAGGAACAACACCCAAATTGCATTATGGGTAACGTCTATCTGCAGAAATGGGTTCGTCTCATCAGTTTTCCTGATCGTCTATAAAAAAAACAACCGACACATAACATGATAGAGCTTTTCTTTAAACAGGTCTGAGGCTAAATGGATTATTTGTGCTTTTAATCATTAGGGTTTTTTTTGTTTATTCTGGGTTTTATGAATAAACAGAAGGAAATGAAGAATATTGCATATAAGTCTGGTAACACTGGTGATTTTACAACAATATTAATAATAATGAAATAATAATAATCATAGCTCTAATCATCGTGATCCTCGTATGTTCTGTTCAACTTTATTGACTGATGCTTTTATTCATGTGAAATATCAGAAAAATCAGCCTCTGTACACAAACTATACCTCGTTCTTTACCATCGAATATTCACGTATTCATGACAAATATTAGTAAAACATGTTGACTTTCAGATTATTTCTAATAAATCCATTCCTGAGGTGTAGAAAGAAAATATAACTCTATTTATATAACTCTATATTTACTCTGTCAGGTCTGTATTTACTCTGTCAGGTCTGTATTTACTCTGTCAGGTCTGTATTTACTCTATCAGGTCTGTATTTACTCTATCAGGTCTATATTTACTCTATCAGGTCTGTATTTACTCTGTCAGGTCTGTATTTACTCTATCAGGTCTGTATTTACTCTGTCAGGTCTGTATTTACTCTATCAGGTCTGTATTTACTCTGTCAGGTCTGTATTTACTCTATCAGGTCTGTATTTACTCTGTCAGGTCTGTATTTACTCTGTCAGGTCTGTATTTACTCGGTCAGGTCTGTATTTACTCTGTCGGGGCCTGTGTTTCCTGGGTTTTACTCTGTTCAGTGTTCAGTCCCTCCACTGGAGTTAAACCTCCGGCGGTGACAAGGTCGACGTGTCCAATAAATGATGGTGGACGTCCAAACCCTGGAGACCCAGTCCGTCTCAATGCGACGCTCAGCACTTTCCTCCGTCGGCTTTGACTCCATCAGCAAAACAATCCGAAGCCTCGGACGGCGACGGAAACGCTCTGTCCACCTCTGAGTGACCGTCACAGGGGTCAAAGGTCACACAGGGGGAAAATACAGACTTTATCAGGTTTTACAGGAAATAAATGCGTCAGATAAATGTGACAAAACCAGCGCGGTTTTTCCAGGAAAACAGATTCTAGACCGGGGTGTGAAACGTACGGCACGTGGGCTTAAACCGGCCCGCCAAAGGGTCCAATCCGGTCCAACCCAGTCCAATCTGGTCCAATCCGGTCCACGGGACAGAAAAATTACACGGAAGATTTTAACAGTGATTGATGTTAAATCATTTTTGCTCAGGTTCCCACATTCAGACCAATATGATCTGAAGTGGATTAAAAAAAAAAATAGCATCACAACATATGTACATAGTTGTTCTTATTATTATTGTTATTGCTATTATTTATTATGTTTTTTTTCTTTTTTACCTTCTTTTTCTTTATTTCTTGAGTTGTATAAAAGCATCATCCAATTATGCTGCTACATGTGCCTTAAATCATCCCCTGAGGAGACGAATAAAGTTGAATTGAATTGAATCTAATTTTTTTTTTTAACTCACTTTTTATGTTTGTTTGGTTTTTTTCACCCATTAAACATTTCCAGTGCGGTGGCCAGAATTGCAACAGCCCAAAATCTTATCCATATAAGAAAAACAAAAGATAACAGCCCAAAAAATTATCCACTATAAGAAAAAAAAGCCATCATCCACCCTTTCTAATTAAGGGGGTGCTGTTTACCAAAAGGTCTCTTGCTTTGAAATTAAGGCCACCAGAAAAAATAAAAGCATAGGCTGAAAAATTTTAAGGCCTTCAGCTCATGTGGCCAATGCTAATGAAGTAACCCACCAAAAGCGGAGGTCGGTGCGCTAAAAATAAACTTATTTTCTTCATTTTGTGATTCTGAACCTTGTGCTCCTACATGATTAGTAAACTAACTGAAACTGAGGCTAACCTAGTTTTACAAATACAGGAGAACTGGAGAATAAAGCTACGACGGAGTATTAGGACCACAGAAGAAAAGAAAAACACTGGGCACTACCAGAATAAAGTCATAAAATATCGATATAAAACCTGTAATTTTATGAGAATAAAGTCGAATACAAAAAGAATCACAATGTTATGAGAATAAAGTAAAAACTCATAATTGAACAAAAATGTCATTCATTTATGAGATTAAAGTCGTCATATTCCGACAATAAAACCATTATATTACAAGAATAATGTGGTAATTTAAAAACAGGTGGTGTAAATCTGCTAATTTCCCAGAATGCAGTGGTGCCCTGCTGGTCCACAGCAGTAGTATCTGTGTTGGATAAGGACTGGATCTGAACTAGACTCAGTAAATCTGCTCAGTCCCAGTAGATCATGCATATATTCACTGGGGTCAGTCCACGGTCTACTGGAAATGACCTTTGGATCAGCTGGTTCTGGGCCCTAGTTTTGGAGCCTTTGGATCAGCTGGTTCTGGGCCCTAGTTTTGGAGCCTTTGGATCAGCTGGTTCTGGGTCCTAGTTTTGGAGCCTTTGGATCAGCTGGTTCTGGGCCCTAGTTTTGGAGCCTTTGGATCAGCTGGTTCTGGGCCCTAGTTTTGGAGCCTTTGGATCAGCTGGTTCTGGTCCTAGTTTTGGACCCTGGTTGTCAGTCCTGATGAAAACCAGGTAATATTAGTTTCAGGTCCAAATAGCGCTGATTCCCCTCCACCCTGGATCAGGTCTGGATCCTCCATGTGTGTCCACATGTCAGTGTTCATGAACCACTTGTTCTTTGGTAGCTCGTACAGATCCATGTCCAGTCCAACTGTCCTTCATTTCATTTCAGATTTGACATTTTCCCTTTTCTCTGGCTGTGTTTACTGCTATACTCCGTCATGTTGAACAGGTTGGTTTAAGACACTCAGTCTGACTGAGAGGGGCGTGGCCTGGGGGGGGGGGGGTGGTGACATATGTGCAGACCCTCTATTGTTACATTTCCACATACTTCTCTTAAGACATTTCAGGTTGTTTGTATTTGTTCAGGTTAGTCACATTTTTTCCAAAAGGCCAGTCTGAAACTGTAAACATTTTTGTGTATTTTACTTATTTTTACACTAAAACAAAGGAAAAAAAATTGTGCTTTTCATTATTTATATGTTATTATGATAGTATTTTACTAGTCTGATCCACTTTAGATTGAATTGACCTAAAATGATTCTAACATCCTTGGTTGTTAATATAATAATTTCTGCATTTCACACATTCATCCCACGGGCCGGACCGGAGCCTTTGGTGGGCCGGACCGGAGCCTTTGGTGGGCCGGACCGGAGCCTTTGGTGGGCCGGATTCGGCCCCCGGGCCGCATATTCGACACCTGTGATTTAAACCTTTCATCCAATCAGACGCTTCGACCTTCAAGCACTCGACATAATTTTTAATAATCCCAGATGTTACGACTGAATCTTTGTGTTTTCAGCCCAGAAACATGAACTCAAGGCCGACCTTTATCGTCCTCCATCATCCTGGTCTCATTACCCATCATGCCTTGGCCTTAACAGTTTGAATCCACTTGACATTAACGGCGTGCGATTGGCTGCTTCCGTTATGGTTGTGAATAATTCAGAACGCCGTTCAGCCGCCGGCCGTACGCTCGTTAAACGTTTCACTTGACCTTAGGAGGATGAGGTTTGGTTTCACTGGTTTCTACTGGACTACGTTTCCCAGAAGGCCGAGCTGCTCCTATGATGGTCAGATATGTCATCGGTAAAACCCAACGTCAACTGAAATAAAAAGAAATGAACGTCAAAACTGGTCTGTGGTCCAACATGAGGTCTGTGGTCCAACATGAGGACCATGGTCCAACACGAGGCCTGTGGTCTACCACGAGGACCATGGTCCAACACAAGGCCTGTGGTCCAACATGAGGTCTGTGGTCCAACACGAGGCCTGTGGTCCATCATGAGGTCCTTGGCCTAATACTGTTTAAGTCTGTGGTCTAACATAAGGTCCATGGTCCAATATGAGGCCTGTGGTCCACCCTGAGGTCTAGGTCTAATGTTAAAGTCCATGGTCCAACATGAGGACCATGGTGCAACATAAGGTCTGTGGTCCAACATAAGGTCTGTGGTCCAACATAAGGTCTGTGGTCCAACACGAGGACTGTGGTCCAACATAAGGTCCACGGTCCAACATGAGGCCTGTGGTCCAACACGAGGACTGTGGTCCAACATAAGGTATGTGGTCCAACATAAGGTCCATGGTCCAACATGAGGCCTGTGGTCCAATATGAGGTATGTGGTCCAACATAAGGTATGTGGTCCAACACGAGGACTGTGGTCCAACGTAAGGTATGTGGTCCAACATAAGGTCCATGGTCCAACATGAGGCATGTGGTCCAACATAAGGTATGTGGTCCAACATAAGGTCCATGGTCCAACACGAGGACTGTGGTCCAACATAAGGTATATGGTCCAACATAAGGTCCATGGTCCAACATGAGGCATGTGGTCCAACATAAGGTATGTGGTCCAACACGAGGACTGTGGTCCAACATAAGGAATGTGGTCCAACATAAGGTCCATGGTCCAACATGAGGCCTGTGGTCCAATATGAGGCATGTGGTCCAACATAAGGTATGTGGTCCAATATGAGGTCCATGGTCCAACATGAGGTCTGTGGTCCAAGGTGAAATCCATGATCCAAAATGAGGTCCGTGGTCCAACCTACGACACGTTGTCCCACCTGTGGTCCTGTTCTGGATCAGACATTCTATTTATGAGACAAACATCGTGTAAAACTAAACTATAAAATGAGCTGAACGACATCAGTGACATTTTCCAAAACTGGGAGATTTCATCACATCAGAGAAGTTTAACCCTTAAAGACCAACTTCCAAATGAACTCTTTTCTATATTTAACCCTAACCAAGTCATTTATCTCCATTTTTTTAAATTTTGTCTTCTTCATTTTGCATTTTTAGCTGTAAATTATGTATATCATGTATTTTCCTGTATTTAATTCACTGATCATGTAGATGTTGATTCAAGCTCAGAGTAAATTTAAAGGTTTTTTATATAAAAACTGAGAAAACTCAAGAAAAAGTGAATTTCTTCAGCAAAATATATCATTAACTCGTAACTCAATAACCTTAAATATAATTACTCTAAGCTTTAATGAACATGTTCAGTAAATTATATATAAGAAAATATATGATTTTGATGGAAAAATGCAGGGAATGATAGAATACATGGTGATTAATGTCTACAGGAGGGTTAAACATACACTGTAAAAAAAAAAAAAAAAAAACAGTAAAAAACGGTATTGGGGTGCTGAAAAAATACTGTAAAATAACAGAAAATAACCATCTCATAAAAATGCGGTAATTTTCCACAATTAAAATACAGTTTTTTGCCCTAACTTTACATGAGATTTTGCTTTTTTTTAAACTTTTTAATGTTTAATAAACAATATTTACTTATATTAAAACAATTAAATTCCCTATAAATATAAATATAAATAATTTCTAGTGAGACCAAGTTGTCCAATCCACTGATAAAAACTGTATTTGGACAGTTTATCAGTGCTTATACATGTTCTACATTCACAAAAATACATTTATTCAACATTTTTGGTGTGAAAGCTCCTGTAATTACACAAGATATTTGTCAATTAACAAAAGAGTCTTGTTAAACTTACAGAACATATACTTCTTTTACAGTTAATTGTCTGTAATTTTATCTTGTTTAATTTTTTTTTTTTTTTTACAGTATTAAACTTTAAATTGAAAGTTTAATCTCATAAATAGAACAGAAACATTTGTAAAATTACGATACATTTATGTATTTTAACTGTATTTTCTGTGAAAAAAGAAAAAAAATTGTTTTAAAAAATTTAAATTTTTTTGGTTATTCAGTTTCAGTTTTTTCGTGTTATTTTACATTTGACATGTAAAATCACAGTCTGTTTTTGTCATTTCATTGATATTTCCCTGTATCATAAAAATACAGGAAAAATCTGTCAAATTAACAGTGAAAATTCTGTTAAATTACAGATTTTTTTTACAGTATAGAGAAAAATTAATTAGGAAGTTGTGTTATGAATAGTTTCAGGCATATAAAGGATAAAATTATAAATTCATGATAAAGAAACTTTAAACTGTGGTGAAAAAAACTACAAATTAATGAGTAAAACGTGACAATATTCTGTGCATTTATAGTCATTTTTGTATAAGGAAAAAAACTGATTTACAAGCAAGAAACACAAGTTTATACATAAAAAACTTATATAAAACTTATAGATTTACAGTGTGTTTGTCTGAGGTTTTCTCCTGATGAAATTGACACATTTTATTTTATCCTCCATCTTCTGGACTCCAGCCGTATCATAGATTTCTATTTCAGTAGCGTACGGTTATGTTTCCTGTGAGGTTCCTGTCAGAAGCTTCGGTCCTGTCTATTATCTGGAGAACCAGTGTAAACAGTTCATTCAGGTGAAGAAGGACTGCAGGAATGTGTCTGTAGTGTCTTATTTTGGATGGAAGTGGATCTATTTTAACCGAAGCTGTCAGGTCGGACTATTTATAACTGATGAAAGGCGTGGATCTGTAAGGGAGGATAAGACGGAAGCCCGGAAGGACAGAAATAACCCACTGGGGTGACGTTTACGTCGATTTACCAGGGAGGAAACAACAGAGATCATCCAAATCAACTTGGATTTGAGACGTTTCGCTCCACCTCCACCTCCTCGTCCTCCAACCCTGGCGTTACATAAGTCCATTTTCCCGCCGCTGTCTCCTCCGTTTTCCTGAGGAGGCAGTGATTCCATCCAGACGGCATCCAGAGGAGGTGATGTGTCTCCTCCCCTTAGCCTCAACGATTAGATCCATCCTAAGTGGGCCGGACGGAGGAGGAGGAGGAAGAGGAGGAAGGAGGAAGAGGAGGGAGAAGAAGAGGAGGAAGAAGAGGAGGAGGAGGAAGAGGAGGAAGAAGAGGAGGAAGTGATCGTAACAACAAAACCCAAAGTATTCATGAAACGACACGAGTAAACGTCATGGATCTGTGTATCACTGGTTCTTTTCATGTTCAGTTCGAATCCACAATCGGAAAATGAAAAAAATGACTCATTTCATTATTCACGTACAAATTAAAAATCAAAAAAACAGTTGTTTTTCATTCTTTCAATTGTTCGCACAAATTAAAAATTGGAATTAATGAAATGGACCAAATGTGGACTGGACCGGACCGGACCAGACCGGATTGGATTGGACTAGACTAGACTGGACTGGACTGGACTGGACCGGACTGGACTGGTTTGGAAGTCAGGCCAAACTGAATTGTGGTTGATAGATGTAAACAAACCAGTATGGGGCTTATGCTCATTTATGGTCATTTCTGTCCCAGGTGTTTGCTCCTCCTCCTCAAACGTCCTGTTATTGACCCTGTTTACGTCTACACTAATACTCTGATCATTATCAGATTTCTGCAGTTTTCAGATTATTATTGATCATGTAAACGATCTGATCTGTTCTATCAGATAACAGCAGTAATCTCAGCTGTTTAGATGTTTATGGAATTTCAGAAATACAGAATACACACAGATATTCACACATAAAAAAAAGAAAATCAAACTTACCTTGTACATGCGTCATGAAATTGTCAGAAAAGGTTAAGAAAGATTTCCACACTTTATGAAACTTCTGATAAAACAGTAATCTGATTACAAATGTGGTCCTGCATGTATACAGGTTAATCTAATTTATTTCAGTTTTTTTACATCTGCACGTGTGGAAAAACCATTAAAATCATAGAAAATGAACCATTAACGTCATTAAGAACGAGGACACACATGAAGTCAGTCGTGTTTCTTCTTCTGGAAAATAAAAAAGCTGCATAAATAAGAAACAGCCGATCAAACCAAACAGATCGAGACGGCGGACACAATAAATACTATTAATATAACAGTACAGGAAATGACCAAAAAACACACTGAAGTAACACAACGACAAAGGAAAAATAAAAGACACACAAAGACCAACAGCATGGAGCCCATCAGTCCAGTGTGTTCGTCATGTGACCCATGTTTAACCCAGCACTCTGCTGTTTTTTTATGGAACTGACGCTTGTTTTAATGTTATTTTATTAACGTCATTAAAGACAACGACACATATGAAGTCAGTTTTTCGTCTGCTGGAAAATAAATAAGAGCATGAATAAGAAACAGCAGATAAAACGGCGGCAGATGCAGCTCCTGTTGGTGTTTATTTGGCCTTTTTCTGACGAGCCTGTTGAGATCTGCCTCTGATCTATTAATACATCTGCATAAATTAGTCAGAGCTGCCACGGAGACGCCAACGCTCGTCAAATCCACCGGGTTTGTCCACGGTCTGCTGCTGCCGCACACAAACTCACACCCCAAGGACGGTCCGAGGCCCCGCCCTCCCTCTGATGGACGGCGGTCCACAGCTATGCCCCTCGTTCTGATGGACATTGGTCTGAAGCCACGCCCTCCCTCTGATGGACAGCGATCCGAAGCCACGCCCTCCCTCTGATGGACGCCAGTCTGAAGCCGCACCCCTCCCTCTGATGGACAGGGCTCCAAAGACCCGCCCTCCCTCTGATTGACAGCAGTCCAAAGCCCCGCCGTGCCCCTCCCTCTAATGGACCTGGGTGGGGGTCTTGATCCTAAACCGGTTCTGATGTGAATCTGTCACACAGACGTTCAGAGACGTTTTTATTTTGTCGAACAAACACACAACAGACTGAACACACACATAACACACTGTGCACGGTGAACCCACTTCAGTTAAATACGGTGTACGAATCTGTTCTAGTTCCTGCCCTCTACTTCAGATCAGATAATCTGTCGTATTTATATTTAAAAGAACTCAGGTTTTTTAACTGCACAGGCTGTTTCAAACACAGGCTCGTGTCTCCACTTAATGACCTTTGACCTTGAACAAATAGGTCAAGGTCACTGAGTTGAATGTTCTTCTGCTCCATGACCAGATGTGTACACGCTGTAAACGTGCAGATAATGTGATACCAGACGACCAAACACACACACACACACACCTTTAAAACACAAAGACACAAAAGACCTAGAAATAAAAACAAAAGCACAAAAATACAGAAAGAACAACGAAAAAAAACATGAAATTATATTAAAAAAAAGACACGAAACAATGAAAAACAAGAAGAATGACATAAAATGAACAGAAATATACAAACGTTAATGTGTGTCTGTTGTGTGTATGTCGTGTTGTGTATCTGTTTTGTGTTTTTGTGTTTTTGTTGTGTTGTGTGTCTGTTGTGTCATGTCCCTCTGTTGTGTGTCTGTTGTGTATCTGTTGTGTTGCATGTCTGTTGTGTATATGTTGTGTTGTGTTGTGTATCTGTTGTGTGTCTGTTGTGTTGCATGTCCCTCTGTTGTGTGTCTGTTGTGTATATGTTGTGTATCTGTTTTGTGTCTGTTGTGTACATGTTGTGTTGTGTTGTGTATCTGTTGTGTGTCTGTTGTGTTGCATGTCCCTCTGTTGTGTGTCTGTTGTGTGTCTGTTGTGTTGTGTATATGTTGTGTATCTGTTGTGTGTCTGTTGTGTTGCGTCTCCCTCTGTTGTGTGTCTGTTGTGTATCTGTTGTGTTGTGTATATGTTGTGTATCTGTTATGTTGTGTATCGTTGTGTGTCTGTTGTGTTGTGTATATGTTGTGTATCTGTTGTGTTGTGTATCTGTTGTGTGTCTGTTGTGTGTCTGTTGTGTTGCGTGTCCCTCTGTTGTGTGTCTGTTGTGTATATGTTGTCTTGTGTATCTGTTGTGTGTCTGTTGTGTTGCGTGTCCCTCTGTTGTGTGTCTGTTGTGTATATGTTGTGTTGTGTTGTGTATCTGTTGTGTGTCTGTTGTGTTGCGTGTCCCTCTGTTGTGTGTCTGTTGTGTATATGTTGTGTTGTGTATCTGTTGTGTGTCTGTTGTGTTGCGTGTCCCTCTGTTGTGTGTCTGTTGTGTATATGTTGTGTTGTGTATCTGTTGTGTGTCTGTTGTGTTGCGTGTCCCTCTGTTGTCGTTCTTGTGTGTGACTCATTCGTCCACAAACAGACGCTGTGACTCAACAAACAGACGACGAACGGCAGGAACACGTGTGACATCACACAGCGTGTCGTTGTGTGTCGTTGTCCGTCGCCGTGTTCGCAGCTGCACGACTCACAACTCCACAGTTACCACGGTTACAGTGCAGAACCTGATTGGTCCATGAGTAACATCACGTGACCTGTTGTGTTAAAAGTAACGACGGTGGAAAATGAAAACAACAAAAATACACAAAAAAAAAAACGGACAAAACGGTCGTTGTGTGTTTTTCACGTGTTACGGACGTTAACGGCGAGCGGCATCCTCATACCCGCCGACGTGTCGTTTACTATCATGTTACTACTTTGGCAGATGTGTACGATGTAGAGAAGTGGGCGTGGCCAGTCGTACAGTGTGATGTGATTGGTGTGGAAGGCTCGAGGTCAATCAGAAGTCGTCCAATCAGAAGACACGGTTGAAAAAGTGAGCAGATTACGAGAAGGGGGCGTGGCCGAAGGGAAGGGTTCCTCCCCTGTGATAGTGAAGGCAGCGTGATGCTTTCAAGGGCGTTGGCGGCGGCTGGAGTTTCCTCTCATCTCGTATCGATCGCCGTTTCCTCTCAGCCTGAGTGAAACCCGACACCTCTCTCTCTCTCTGTCTCTCTCTCTCTCTCCATTCACAGCTGGTGTCTCTCGCCCCAAACCCATCTCACCATCTGCCTCAGTCTTGTATCCAATCGATGGTCATTTCTGTCCTCCTCTGACCCCAAGCCCCGCCCCCATCTGCACCGCCCGTCAACACACACTGAGATTTCATTTCATATGGACGAATCGACAAAACATCAGCAAATGATGAACTGGTTACACAAAACAACACAACAAGGACCGACAACACACACAAAACAAACAAAAAGAGACAAACAACAACCAGACACACAAAACAACACAACAAGGACTGACAACACACAAAAACAAACAAAAAGAGACAAACAACAACCAGACACACAAAACAACACAACAATGACTGACAACACACAAAAACAAACAAAAAGAGACAAACAACAACCAGACACACAAAAAACACAACAATGACTGACAACACACAAAAACAAACAAAAAGAGACAAACAACAACCAGACACACAAAACAACACAACAATGACTGACAACACACAAAACAAACAAAAAGAGACAACAACAACCAGACACACAAAACAACACAACAAGGACCTGACAACACACAAAAACAAACAAAAAGAGACAAACAACAACCAGGACACCACAAAACAACACAACAAGGACCGACAACACACAAAACAAACAAAAAGAGACAAACAACAACCAGACACCACAAAACAACACAACAATGACCTGACAACACACAAAAACAAACAAAAAGAGACAAACAACAACCAGACACACAAACAACACAACAATGACCGACAACACACAAAAAACAAACAAAAAGAGACAAACAACAACCAGACACACAAAACAACACAACAGGACCGACAACACCCAAAAACAAACAAAAAGAGACAAACAACAACCAGACACACAAAACAACACAACAATGGACCTGACAACACACAAAAACAAACAAAAGAGACAAACAACAACCAGACACACAAAACCAACACAACAAGGACCGACAACACACAAAACAAACAAAAAGAGGACAAACAACAACCAGACACACAAAACAACACAACAAGGACCGACAACACACAAAAACAAACAAAAGAGACAAAACACAACCAGACACACAAAACAACACAACAATGACTGACAACACACAAAAACACAACAAAAGAGACAAACAACAACCAGACACAAAACAACACAACAAGGACCGACAACACACAAAAACAAACAAAAAGAGACAAACAACAACCAGACACACAAACAACACAACAATGACCGACAACACACAAAACAAACAAAAAGACAAACAACAACCAGACACACAAACAACACAACAATGACCGACAACACACACAAAAACAAACAAAAGAGACAAACACAACCAGACACACAAAACAACACAACAATGACCGACAACACACAAAAACAAACAAAAAGAGACAAACAACCCAGACACACAAAACAACACAACAATGACGACAACACACAAAAACAAACAAAAAAGACAAACACAACCAGACACACAAAACAACACAACATGACCGACAACACACAAAAACAAACAAAAGAGACAAACAACAACCAGACACACAAAACACACAACAATGACCGACAACACACAAAACAACAAAAGAGACAAACAACAAACCAGGACCACAAAACAACACAACAAGGACCGACAACACACAAAAACAAACAAAAAGAGACAAACAACAACCAGACACACAAACACACACACAATGGACTACAACACACAAAACAAACAAAAGAGGACAAACAACAACCAGACACACAAAACAACACAACAAGGACCGACAGCACACACAAAAACAAACAAAAAGAGACAAACAACAACCAGACACACAAAACAACACAACAATGACCAACAACACACACAAAAACGAACAAAAAGAGACAAACAAAAACCAGAGACACACAAAACAACACAACAAGGACCGACAGCACACACAAAAACAAACAAAAACAGACAAACAACAACCGGAGACACAAAATGATCAACAAGAAACTGGGTATAAAATGACGACAGACACACAACATCACACACCTAAACAACAACAAGAAATGATGACACAAAAGACGGCAGACACACAACGAATGACACAACATGAGCGAAAGGACACAAGACGACCACAGACACACAATTAAAGACGATAAAGACATAAAACGACAACAAATATGAGATAAAAAAACGCACAAAAAGACAAAAAATGTAAATGATACAAAAATCAGACACGAAAAGTGACGTTAAAGACAAAACACTGTAAAAGCCTTGAGACTAAAAGAATTTACATAAACAAACATAAATAAATAAAGATGGATCGTAGAAAAAATGATGTAGAAAAAAGATGAAAAATGATGAGAAAGAGCTTTTAACTTTGTGAATTTGAAGTTTATCTTCTTTTTTCTCGTTTTTCTTCAGTTTTTCTTTAGTTTTTTTTTCTTTGTTTTTCTTCTTTTTTCCTCTGTTTTTCTTTTTTTCTACTGTTTTTTTTTTTTCTTATTTTCTTTTTCTGGTTTTCTTTTGCTGTTTTCCTTTTTTGTTTCTACTGTTTTTCTTAAATTTTTCTTCAGTTTTTTTTCTTTTCTGTTTTTCTTTTTTCTTTTCTTTCTTTTCTACTCTTTTTTTCTGTTACTGTTAGTTTTTTCCTTATTTTTTTCTTTTTTGATTTTCTTCTGCTGTTTTTCTTTTTTCTTCTCTTTTTCCTTGTTTTTTCTTCTTTTTCTGTTTTTCTGCTACTGTTTTGTCGTCTTCTGTTTTCCCGTACAACCATCAAACCCACATTAACATTTTTTTCTGTTTTTCCTGTTTTTCGGTTTTTCTGCTATTTTCTTCTTCTTCTTCTTCTTCTTCTTCTTCTTCCTCTGTTTTCCCATACAACCATCAAACCCACATTTACTTTTTTTCCTTATGTTTTTCTTCTTGTTCTGTTTTTCTGCTACTGTTTTTTTTTCTTCTTCTTCTGTTTCCTGTTCAACCATCAAACCCACGTTAACATTCATTAAATCCTTCTTTGTCGGCGTTCCTCTTCATGAATCCAGACGTGACGGCGTCTCGATAAAAACAAACGTGCGTTTACCTGTGATTTATGCGATTTGGACGGCGGCGGAGGACGAGAAAGGGTTAAACGATGACGGGAGGCGTTGAAGTGAAACCTGTCGGAGGTATTTATAGACGGCGTGTTCGTTAAATGTACGACAGAACAGAAAATACATGTCAGGCTTTCTTCTCACTTTGCTTTTAATTGGTGGATGAGCTATTCTTAATTTTAATTGGTTCACATGAAAATCCCCGTCCTCTGTTTTCTATCACATGTTCGAACACTTTGAGTTTCACACTGTGTAACACTCAGAGTTTACTGTCACATGTAACACAGTTTCACGTCCATTACATCACAACTTCCCCCTTTTCCTCCAGTTCACAGTAGTGTGTGTAGTTTGATTTACAACCTCCAGACTGTATTAAATGAGAAAACACAGACCAAAAATATACACACAAGAACAAAAACAACACTACACAACTAAAAACAGATGAAAAAAAAATACACAAAAAGACACAGAAAACAACAAAAACAAGACTACACAACTAAAAACAGACAAAAAATACACACAAAACATCAAAACTGTGAAAAAATACACACAAAACAACAAAACAACACTACACAACTAAAAACATGAAAAAACAGACAAAAAATACACACAAAACAACAAAAACAACACTACACAACTAAAAACAGACCAAAATACACACAAACAACAAAACTGACACTACACAACTAAAAACAGATGAAAAAAAATGACAAAAAATACACACAAAACAACGAAACCAACACTACACAACTAAAAACAGATGAAAAAAACCGACAAAAAATACACACAAAACAACAAAAACAAGACTACACAACTAAAAACAGACAAAAAATACACAAAACAACGAAACCAACACTACACAACTAAAAACAGATGAAAAAAAATGACAAAAAATACACACAAAACAACACTACACAACTAAAAACAGACAAAAAATACACACAAAACAACAAAAACTGTGAAAAAATACACAAAACAACAAAACTGTGAAAAAATACACACAAAACAACAAAAAACAACACTACACAACTAAAAACATGAAAAAACAGACAAAATTACACACAAAACAAACCAAAAACAAACTACACAACTAAAAACAGACAAAAATCCAACAATACTACCAACTAAAGACAAATGAGGCAAAAAATTTTCTCACAAAACAATAATATTAATAGATGAAATGATACAAAAACATGCACAACAACAACCAAAACAAACAAAAAGACACACAAAATGACAAAAACAACACTACACAACTAAAAACAGATGGAAAAAAAACACACAAATATGACAAAAATACTCACAAAACAGTAACATTAAGAGAGTAATGATAAAAAAACACACACCCACAAAACAAACAACCAGACGGACGCACAAAATGACAAATAAGACAAGTTGTCGTTTTGTTGTGTGTCAGGTTGTAAATATCTACACAACACAACAGTAATGATGTGTACATTTATCCTCATTTCCCTGTTTATTCTGCAGTGTGTGGTTGTGTGTCTGTGTGTGTGTGTGTGTGTTACAGGTGTCAGTGTATCGACCCCCCCCCCCACACACACACACACACACACACACACACACACACACAGCTGTATGTGCAGGATAATGGAGACATTAATTATTCATGGGCACAGTCTATCACATGGAAAAACATACTCTGTGTGTGTGTGTGTGTGTGTGTGTGTGTGTGTGTGTGCGGTGAATGGTGATGTGTCACTGTTGTGTGTCGTTTCTCATGACCCCGCCCCCTCCACCCCCACTGCCCCGCCCCCCTCCTCGACAGCAAAATAAACTCATAATCAATTATTCAGGAGGAGGTGATAGAGCGACATAGAGAATGAATGGAGAGAGAGAGAGAGAGAGGACATGCGTTCGTGTGTTTTATTGTGTTGTTTGTTTTGTTTATTTCTTGTTTTATTTGTTGATGTAATGAAACGAGGACAACACCAGGTTCACAGACTTTAGTTTAGTTTAGCCATGTTTAAGTCTGTTTTATCCATCAATATTTTCAACAGTTTTCAGCAGCTTTTAGACCGGTTTTTGACCCATTTTAGTCTGTTTTAACTTCTTTTAGTTTAGTTTAACCATCATATACTTGGGTTTAGCCGTGTTTCAGTTTGGTTTTATTATCTTTTAGTTTATTTTAACCACGTATTAGTTCAGTTTTTGCTGTCTTTTTTACTGGTTTTACCAACATTTTGTCAGCTTCAACCATCTTTTCATTTGATGTTTATTGTGTTTTGCTGTTTTTGTTTCATTGTGAAACATGAGGCTGAAATCCGAGCTCCATCGGTCTAGAAATAAAAGAAAATAGAATAAAATAAAACAAAACAGAATAAAATGAAATAAAATGAAATAAAGTAAAATAAAATAAAATAAAAAAGAATAGAATGAAACAAAACAGAATAAAATTCAATTCAATTCAATTCAATTCAATACAACAAAACAGAATAAAATGAAATGAAATGAAATGAAATAAAATGAAATAGAATAAAATAAAATAAAACAAAACAAAACAGAATAAAATAAAATAAATTAAACAAAACAATAAAATGAAATGAAATTAATTGAAATAAAATAAAACATTAAATGAAATAAAATAAAGCAGATGTAACAGGTTTTAGATGGAAGCCTTCAGTTCTGTCGCAGTAAAACATTTAACTCTTTAAACATTGGAGACTGACTTCCTGTTTCAGGGTCACATGGTCTCATGTTTTCTCCATGCCCCGCCCACTTTGAACTGATGATGATGAGTAAAAATCTCTGTTCTCTGTCACTGCAGGAGTTCTGCTCCTCCTTCATCGTCTCCTCCTCCTCTTTCTACTTTGTGGTTTGTTTTTCATTTTTCTATTTCCGTGTTTTATTTTTTATGGTGATGTAAAAAAGTAGGAGGAGCCTGTGGTGGAAGCTCCACCCCCCTCCCCCGTAGGTGACTCATGTAAAAGTGTTGAAATCTGAACCTCCAGGTACTAACCCCACCCCCCCCCCTCTCTCTCCCTGTGTGTGTCTATGTCTCTCGCCCTCTCAGGACCGGGAGGCGGAGCCACTGCTATCGCATCGTCTATCGTCACATGGAGCGAACTTTGACCCAGCAGGAGGTCGCCGTCGTCCACGGCCAATCCAACAGGACGCCGGAGAGCGAGCTGGGCGTGCAGGGCCGATACTGACGAACAATCGACACGCACACACACACACACAACACACACAGAGGCGTTGAACTCCTCATCACGGCGCCGCTGTGATTCCTCGCCGCAGGGGAAACGTGTCAACTTTAATACAGACGATACGCGAGTTCTGAGACGCCGGCAGCGAATCACACAGACACACACGACACACGACAGACACGCAAAGATACACAGACACACACACAGACACACACAGAGGCATGATGATGCTCAAAGACACACACGACACAGATGCACACAGACGCACAATACCACAAAAAGACACACAATGACAGACACACAACAATGCACAAAGACACACAACACACACAGGACACACACATACATAAACAGAGACACACAAAATCTGCAAAGACACACAATGACACACATGCACACAGAGACACACACAGATGTACAACACATACATATGGACAACGACGCACAAAGACTCACAACACACAAAAATACACAGACACATACAAACGCACAAACACACAAACATACAACAAGACATACAAACAAGACACACAGACACACAATGACACACACGACACAGACACACACAGATGCACAATGGCGCGAAAAGACACACAGTGACAGACACAGACGCACAACAATGTGCAAAGACACACAACACACACAGAGACACAATGACACACATAGAAAACAGACACACAAAATCTGCAAAGACACATGATGACACACAATGCGCAAAGAGACACACACAGATGTACAACACGCAAATATGGACGACGACACACAAAGACTCACAACACACAAAAATACACAGACACATACAAACGCAAGACACACAAAGACAGGATGAGACACACAGACATACAACAAGACACACAGGACACACAATGACACACACAACACAGACACACACAGATGCACAATGGCACGAAAAGACACACAGTGACAGACACAGACACACAACAATGTGCAAAGACACAACACACACAGAAACACAACAACACGCAAATACGGACGACGCACAAAGACTCACAACACACAAAAATACACAAAAAAATACAAATGCACGACACAAAGACACACGACGAGACACACAGATACACAACGATGTGCAGAGACACACAAAGCACACAACAGAACACAAAAAATACACAAACGCAGACACACAACGACATCCGTGTCTGTTCGTATTTGTACCATTTGATCTAAAGAGTCTCATTTATTTTTTATGACGTTTTCTTTCTCAAATGAAATAAAACCAAACTGAAACGTTTGTATCAGCGTCGACCATCGTTCGACTTCTGTTACAGATGTTGTCGGTTGTGTTTGGTTTTCTCTGATTTCTTTGTGTCGTAGTTGTATCGTCATTTAACAATAAACTTTAAAAGGGTTTGTTTACGTGGTTTTATCTGTCGATGTTTCACGACAACAAAGTAAAAAAAACAAAAACTGTCCAATCCCATGATGCTTTTAAGAAACAAACATCCAACAATACGATGGATTATCATTACGACCTGACTGTGTTTTCTATGTTTCTGCCTTTGAAACAGTGATATTTGTCTTTTTTAAACAGAATCTTCATTTCCCTCATTTCCCTGTGGTCTCCATAAACTGTAAATGCTCTGCTGGGCTCTGAATCCTTCATTCATTCAGCTCCACAGGTCCATCTGCAACGCTATTTCTGAGTACACTGGAAAAAAATGCCCCTCTAAAAAACAATTTTAAAAAATTAGTACAAGATATTTTTGCTTGAATTAAGCAAAAAAAAAAAAAAAATCAGCCAGTTGAACAAATTAAAATTATCTTGGTAAGATTTTCTGAATTAAATTTTTCCAGATCTATTGTCTATAAATCAGTTCTTATATCTCACTGAGAAGTTCCTGTTTAGGTGATTCTGTTTTATTTTAAGTGTGATGAGATATTTGGACTAGAAATGAGGAAAAATACATTTGGGAAGATTTAGATTTTTTCCAGTGTGATGACACCAGAAAGGTGGTTGGTGGATGCAAATTTACGTTGTTTTCATCTTGATGTAATTTTATGTGATTTTCTTCATGTTACAAATTTTACATCTTTTTCACCTTGTGGCACATTTTACGTCTTTTTCAGGTTGATGCAAATTTTACATCATTTCATCATTCATTTTCAAAGAGCTATTCTATTCTATTCTATTCTATTCTAGTCTAGTCTAGTCTAAAAAGTAAAATAAAAATAAATAAATAAAAACATTAATAGTAAGAACATGGGTAGATTTAAAAAAAAAAACAGCCTGTAAACAAGGTTGGACAAGGTTTATTCATTTAAACCTCAGTAGTAGGGTTGTAGTAGTAGTAGTAGTAGAAATAGTAGTAGTATCAGATTTGCATAATTAACCGTTTTTAATATAAACCATAATATTATATGCACTTCAAATATGTGCTACAATACAATGATCAATAGATGTGATAATTCTTTTTTTCATGATAATTAATTAGTTACAATAATATTTAATGCATACTTCTGTGTTATAACTAGATATCACGTATTCCAATAATGTTCTATATTTTTGTTATTATAGTGGATTCATACATCCTTTTAAATGCCCACTTGAAGACCGACATGTTTTGAGTTTAGAGGTAATGATCTGCAGCAAAGGCTCATGGGAGCTGTAGTCTAAAACCCAGAGTTAATGACCGCCTCACAGAGATGGAAAAGTCCGCCTGTCAGTCACTGTGTGTCTTAAATGGCTTCTCCTGTCACTCCACTCGACCATGTCAATGCATTCTGGGAGATCTGCTCACACTAGTAGAGCTCATTAGAAAACACACTCCAACATCCACAGACTGGTCTGAGACGAAGGGACCACGTAGACGAGTCCTGACCCTGGAACACCAGATGGATCATATTTGCAGCCATGGCTCAGATGGTAGAGCAGGTTGTCCAATGACCGAAGGGTTGGCGGTTCAAATCCTGTTCTGTCCTAGTCAGTCGGTTGTGTCCTTACCTCTGGTGTATGAATGTTCGGTGGTGGTCGGGGGGGCAGTAGGCGCAAATTGTCAGCCACGCTTCTGTCAGTCTGCCCCAGGACAGCTGTGGATACAGGTGTAGGTTACCACCACCAGAGGGAGGATGTGAGAGCGAATGAATAACGGGTCAATAATGTAAAGCACTTTGGGTGTCTAGAAAGCGCTATAAAAAGCCAATCCATTATTATTATTATTATTATTATTATTATTATTATTATTATTATCGATACATGAGTTTTGACGCCCTCTACATGATCAGTGATGTTTATGTCTTTTAAAAACCTGATGTATACAATTAGATACATGTAATACACAGATAATAAAATAATAATATTTGAGCGTTGAGACCTGATGGATCAATATGATACAAAACTGAAACTCATACATGGAAATTGATATTTGAAAAAAAAAAAAGTTTTGGTTCAGAAGGACCAATGAAGGCTCCAGTTTCAAAGAACTGGAATTTTCTGTCCATGATTTAATGGTTCAGGCTTTACAGCAGTGGTTTCCAACCTTTTTTGTCTCGTGACCCCATTTTAACATCACACATTTCTGGTGACCCCAGACATTCAAAACTGAGACTTTTTTTTTTTTTTTGCTAAATTTATTTGGACAATGGATGGATGGATAAAATTTATTTGTTTTGGTCATGTAATAGTTTGCTATATTATGTTGTAAATAAAGGTTCATTTTAGAGGACATTTAGTCTATATAATGTATATGATTGTGGACAGAGGCAGTAAATCCAGGTGTAGATTACTGCACAAAGTGAGAATTTTATTTTCCTTGCTCAGGATATGTACAGTCAGTCCAGTTTGGATTTACAAGGCTGACAATTAATACTGAACAAACAAGAACTCAAACTGTGAATTATGGAAAGAGCTGCAGCATCTGAAACTGACCACAATGAACATTTGACACAGAAACAGAACCACAGTGCTGCAGTTTCACAACCACAGTTTGTCATGTCTTTATGGATTGGGATTGTCATCTCACCATCTCACCACCAAACACTGCTTTACAGGGTTAACCTCGTCTTAAACTCATTTTAACTTATTTTAACTCGTTTTAACCTTGTTGTGGTTAAAACTAATGAAAAAACCACGACTTCAGGACGGTCTCAGGAAATCTCTCCCATTCTTTATTCAACAGGGGTTTTCATCCAGCGGTGATCTGACATCATTGTTACCATTAAAGCGATCAACCATCTGATGCGTACATGATAGACTCTTTTGCCAAAGATGATCTATATTATTAATGAGCCTCTTAGAATGGTTTGGAAATGTGCCTGTGAGAACGTCCGGTCTTCTCCACTCTCACCGCTGAGCTTCCCAAACTTCTGTTGATTTGCCAGGTCGCTGTGACTTATTGGTAGCCCTTTCAGAAACAGGAAACACACGCTCACACAATTTACCAGAAATTACTCAACTTCATGAAATCAGATGCTGTACACATACTGAATATTTTCCCCGATAACCTTAAACTCTGTTCAAACTAACTTTAGCTCCTGAAGCCGACCCTCGTCCCGTGGAGGCTGGTTCTTCATCCCCTCAGTGTCACACATCATCTCCTGTTAACGTCAAATGCCATGGTGTCAATCATACGGTGGGATGCTGTCGTCAACGGCGACAGTTTGAGGCCATGAACAGACACACACACACACACACACACACACACACACACATTGTGGATCCCCACCTGAATGTTTAATCCCCCTCTGTTTTAGTTTCATGTGGACAAAGACGATCAAAGGCTTCAGTTGGTTTTTCAGATTGCACCTGAACCGCAGGAAGTTTCACTGTTTGGTTTTTAACTGGGATTGGAACTGATATTCTAGTTTGACCACGAGAAAGTCGCCCAAAAACTACGATAAATCAGACGATCACAGACGTCAGCGGTGTTTTCATCTTGTTTTGTCGTCTCTGTCGTTTCAGTGTTTGGTCTTTGTATCATTTTTATCTTATTTTGACTAAATATTCTTTTGTTTAGTCAGTTTTTATGTTTTCATCTGTTACGTAACTTTAGTCTTGTGACTTTTTTGACTGTTTTTGACTTATACTGGGTTTTTGTCTTTTATTATGTTTTTATTATATTTCTGTCTTTTATTATGTTTTTATTTTGTTTTTTTTATCTTTTATTATGTTTTTATTTTGTTTTTGTCTTTTATGCTTTCTTTATGTTTTTATTTTTGTATTCATCTTTAATTATGTGTTTATTTCATTCTATTCTTTTATATTTTGTCTTTTACTATGTTTTTATCATGTTTTTGTCTTCTATTATGTTTTTATATTTTTTGTCTTTTATCATGTTATTATTTTGTTTGTCTTTATTATTTTTTGTCTGATGTTTTTTGTCTATTATTATAATTCTGTCCTTTATTTTGTGAAATAACTGTAATATAAGACTCGTGTACGACTCTACTGTTGCTTCATGATGTAACTGATGAATCTTTTGTTTGTGTTTTGTTTGTGACCTTATTGTCTGATCTTTTCCTCTGTGTGAATAATATTATGTGTCATTATTTTTCCATTAATTTGACCAGACGTGTCATATTTCCTCAGTTTGTTGTGTTTTTTTCTTTGTATTAACCCAGTGTTTCTTCTCAGTCTGTTCTATATAGTGATTATACTATAATACCATAATGTTTTTACTATCATTTCTCTAATCTGCTGTAATTTCCCCATTCGCTGTGTGAATGTATTTGCGTAGCTGTGAGAAGGTAATCATCAGAGAACACAAACACTCATTACATCCAGCTTTGTTTGTTTGTTGTTTACCCTCCCACGGCGGTTTGTGGTTTAATCACCAAACGCTGCCACCGTTCCAGTCCAGAGCTGGTTTTCTTCTCTGATCCAAGTTCTGTGATGTTTTTTTTTCAGATGTCACTCAGGGGCGGGGCGGTGGGTTTGTTTGGACACGCCCTCAGGGGAGGTCCATCCAGAGACCGCCTCCCCGGTGGGTCTGATCGACATCGATTGGAGACTCTAAAGCACAGGTGTCAAACATGCAGCCCGGGGGCCAAATCTGGCCGGCCAATAGGGTCCAATCCAGCCCCTGGGATGAATTTGTGAAATGCAAAAATGACACTGAAGGTATGAACAATCAAGGAGTTTAAATCATTTTAGGTCAATTCAATCTAAAGTGGATCGGAGCAGTAAAATACTATCATAATAACCTATAATTATGAATTTTTTCTTTTGTTTTAGTGTAAAAAAGTAAATTATACAAGATATTTACAGACTAGCCTTTTACAAAAAAACGTGAATAACCTGAAATTTCTTAAGAGGAGTATGTGGAATTTTAGTAACATTCTCCCTGTTATTTAATGTGTGTGTATTTGTAGATCCACTGTGATCTCTAAGTTGTGATTCACATGTATAAATGATAAACTAAGGCATAATATTGTTAACATTGCCACTTATTTTTCTTAAGAATTTGCAGGTTGTTCATATTTGGTCATGTTATATTCGAGTACAATTCGTAGATGTAAATATTTTCATTACGGAATTTTACTGTTTTCACTCAAAAGTTCTTATCCTATATTTGTATTCTTTGGCTGGTCGGCCCGCTTTCTATCATATTAGGCTGGATGTGGAACTGAACTAAAATGAGTTGACACCTCTGCTCTAAGTGACCTGTACAGTAACAGAGCAGGTTGACTCTGAAATGTCCAGAATAAATGCATGAAATGTTCAGGATCTAAACACAGACATGGAATTGAACATGTTTTCATCTGATAATAATCACCTTAAAATGGGAATGAAAAACAAATTGCACTTTTCTTTGTTTTTATCTTATTTTTTGTCAGATATAAGTTTGAACCAGGTTATTATTTCTGATGCTCTTCTTTTCATGACCATAGGTTTTATCCACAGTGGACACTGGACACATAGCCCCTCAGTGGACCCTCATGGTACTGCAGTGAAGGAAAAATGAACTGAATCAAACTGTATGCAGGAAATCTACACCTGCTGCATGTTTTTGGGTGTTAAATACAAACACGGAGCTCAGTTTTTGATATTTGTGCTGAAGTTTGTCTGGTTAACCAACTGTTCAACAATACAACTGCAATCACTTGAAATTCCCCCCAACAAACAAACAAACAAACAAACAAACAAACAAACAAACAAACAAACCCACAGAGAAGGAATTCACACAAAATGAAAATAAATGAGTATAATTTATACTTAGAACCTGATCAGTTCTAGACATTAATACTACTTCCTGTCACTTGATTTTCAAAGTAAAACATGTTTTATTCTTTGGTATCAGGTGAAATAGAAAATCAGAATAATTTTGGATTTTAAAAAAATGCATCTTTAGCTACATTTTCTTTATTAATTCAGTTCAATTATATTGCCATATAGTCCATCAGACTTGAATGGGGAATCCACTGTTGTCCAGTTGTTCCTGTTTAATCACCTTTGACCAGATGCACTGATTACACACTGAGTCTGAGTTTATCAAGAACAAATCACATTGTCAGAAGAGGTAAGAATATTTGTATTACTACTTCATGGACAGCTGTGTATGAGTGTTAAGTGGTGCATTGAACTAGTACAGAAATAAGAGAAATAACAGAAATAAAACAACAATAATAATATAATAGTCTACTGAAACTAGAAGTAGCACCAATATAATATGACTAAATAATGATTAATAAGCAAAAAAAACAAAAAACGGGGCTGCAGCCACAAATAACCTCTAATGATGTCCAAATCAGGTTTAAAAATTAATTTATTGCTTATTTTATCATATCTACTGAACAAACTGCGCTAGCATACTAGCTTCTGTTAGCCACTGTTAGCTTATTAGCCACCTGACTGATGTTTCATAACACTAAAACAAGGGCAACACATTTTCATTCGTTATCTCTAAACTTCAGAAAATGCTGTACATTATTGGAAAAAAAGCAGTAACAGGACGTAGTATTGTGTCACACGCTTAGAACAATCTATCAAGGTGTGTTATTTCTCATTGTTTATGCATTTTTATAGTATTTGATTAAACTGTTGGTATCTTATAATTTAATCATACTTTTAGATGTAAAGCACTTCGGTCCTCTTTATGTTGTCATAAAGTGCCATATAAATAAACTTGGATTACTAGAACAATTACAAAGGCGAACTAACACCAGCAACATTATCAAGTAGGCTAACAGCAGCTGGCATTAGCCTGCAAGCTAACAGCAGATAACGGTATTAAGTAGGCTAACGGCAGCTGACGTTATCATTAGGCTAATGGCAGCTAATATTACCCTGCAAGCTAACAGCAGATAACGGTATTAAGTACGCTAACAGCAGCTAATATTACCCTGCAAGCAAACAGCAGATAACGTTATCAGGTAGTAATAGTTGTATTACAAGTAGTAGAATCAACAGCAGCTAATATATGCACTAAATTTAACTCCAGCTAATGCTAGCTAGCAAGATAATTGTAGTTAAACATATTAGCTATTGAGCTAGAAGCGGCTAACATTAACTAGTAAGCAAACACTACCCAAGGTTAATGGGTGAGCTAACAGCAGCTAAAGTTAGCTAGGAGTTTAGTCAGACTGAGGAAAATGACCAAACAGTAAAAGATGCTCTAAAAATCAAAACATGATGTCATTTATGAAAATATTTGCATGTGTACCTCTGACTTCAATTGTTTTCTTTACACAATAAAATGTTGTATCAGGTTTATTTTTTAATGTGTATTTTCTTGTATTTCATGACTCTTAAAACAAAGGCAATGCTAATTTACTAACCTCTACAACATCTTTTATTTCTTATTTGTAGAATTTGTGCAGGTCTGGTTTCATGTTTGGAAACAGTAGAGACACAATCGGAAGTTGTTCTTTAGTTTTGCTTCTGTATTGTTTTCTTCATGTATTTATTTCCTTATGGTTTCCACGTTCCTGTGTTTTTTAGGTGAAGTATCTCCATGTGTTGTGTTTGACACATACATGATCTTCCTGTGTCCAGTGACATGGCGTCCGTCTCATCAGGCCACAGATGGACATACTGACCTCGGGAGCGTACATAATGCCGTCAACTCAGTTAGAGGTAAACGGACTTAGGTAGCATCTGCAGTTTTAACACAACAGACGCTCACATTATACCAATTAGAGTCTGAGGATGCGTTTCTGTTGAAGAGGCATCGCTGACTTTAACTCAACACTAGAAAGACATCGATAATGATTCAAGGAGTGTCCATATGTCGACATCTAGACGAGGACAAGGAGGTGAAGGCTCCGTCAGAACATGAAATATTTAGGTTTCAGAGCAGATCCACGGAGTCTGAGCCGAGTCGAAGAGTTGAGACGCAGAAAAAGTTAAATAATGAATGTTTTCAATTATCATGTACAGTTATATATCACTGATCTGAATGGATGAGGCTCAGCACAGGAAGTCAGTCGGTTCACTAAACCCTTCAAACAGTGTATGACTTTCATCACAAGTTTTTTTTTTTTTTGTTTGTTTTTTTCAAATTTGTAAAACCCCAGTGCAAGCCTAATTATCACTAATGCATTAGTCTTTCTGTGATTACGCATCTGAATCACTTCCCTCACCGTGAACAACTTTGAGATGACTCCATCATAAACACAGTGCACTTGTTTACAGAACAAACCCAAACGTCACTCAGGCCTTTTGGAAATGTTGTGAAGTGCATTGTGGGAATGGCGACCAAGTGAAAGTGGTTTCTCACAGATTCGGCAAGAAAACAAACCAGATCACTACAACGTAAAATTCTCCAGTCCACCAGGGTTGTTTTATAGAATGAGTCTTGTCGGTGGATGGAGGTAAAGGCCACATTTGGGTTCAGCATTCACGAAGAGACAGACAAATTGCTGCTGCGTGGAATTCCCATTCCCACAATGCACTTTGCGACAAAATTTCTGAAAAGGCCCAAGAATGCCTCTGAACATCTCTGACAGCATTTTTGGCAGTCTGTCCAAGTGGAGTTACTGCCGTGCATACGCAAATAGGCAGTTTATCCTGCAGTGACAGGCAGCAGAACCAATCTATAAAGATGGAAGGTGCTACCACGGCAACCACTGTTCCATGTTGTAAAACCTTGACATTTTAAATTCAAGAATTTAGTATGCATAGTTTAATGTGTAGGCTTATTATTGATTTTTTTTTTTTTTTTTTTTTTGTTATCAAATATATGGTGTGGTGCAAGGTTATAATAGTTTTGGATTTTTCATTATAGTTTAGTTTTATTTAGTTTTGACTTTTTTTTCTTTAATTCATTGATTCTAATTTAGTTTTGATTAGTTTTCAGAGCAGGTTTGCCAGTTTTTATTAGTTTTGTTTTTTTTTCTAAATGCTTAGTTTTATTTTTTTCATATCTTTTCTCTTCCTCGCTGTTGTATTCACATAAATCCCAGACAGGACTCTGCTGCTTTCTCCCAACTTTAGTCTCCATGTTTCCAGGTAGAGTGGGGACCAGAAGACGACACTAAACGACAAGTGATGAGAAGTGACGGAGCGTGAAGTGCCGTATGGTGCTGCCAGCTAAAATTGCTCAAGTGAAATCAATTTCTGATAACTGATATAAAGGTGACATCAAATTTAGTCCAATTTTACTAATTTAAAAACAGGAATTAGGATTAAATTAGGATTAAAACTAAACTAGTCAGTTCATCTAAACAGACCTCAACTGAAACTACTTTGCACCTATAAGATTAATTAAACAAAACTGAAACTAAAATTTTGGTTTAATTTCCTGAAAATCTTCCTGTTTTGTACGTTTTTGTTTGTTTGTTTGTTTGTTTGTTTTTTTATGTTGGATTGACTTTGCTCAGACTCATCCAGGATCTGACAGTTTGAAATGTTTCTCTGACATTTGGAATCAGAGTCTGAAATTTGACCGGTTGAGATGAACATTTTCCAGATTATTGTCTGACATTTAGCTGATAGAATAAACCACAGTGGATGTGAAGCTTTATAACAAGATCATTTCATCATCGAGGTGGTGATGAAAATAATTATCAGACTTTAGAGTTTATTTTATACACATTATCAGGAGAAACAAGATGTGTTTAAATCTACAAAAAAACTTTTTTGTTTCATTGTGTTGTTTTGTGTCCTGTCTTTATTTTCTGTTTTTGTCTTGTTTTTTTATCTTATGTTTTTTTTATAATGACTTTTGTATCATTTTTGCCTTGCTTTCTCTTGTTACGTGTTTTTTGTGTCAATATGTTGTTTTGTGTTTTGTTCTTCTTTTTTTGACTTTTTTATCCCTTGTCTTTCACATCATTTCTGCCTTGTTTCATCCTTTTCGTCTTGTTTTTCATCTTGTTAATGGTTTAAATCTAACTTTATACTTTATTAATGATCTGAAATGTGTCAATTATTCCTGAATACTGACTAAAGTGAATATTTTTGGTGCTTTTCCATCCCGTTTGTCCCGGATGTGGTCTCAGGTCAGCTGATCGTCATCTGTCTGTAACCTGATGCTGAATTAAATGGACACTCTGCTCTTAAAAGCCTCCATCAGAGTAAAACCCTGAGGTTTTTGTGCTGTTGGAGGTCGCAGTCTGACCTCTGTCGCTAAGTGCATCAAAGAGGCTTATGCACCTTGTCTCCATGACAACGGAGTGCTTCTGTCAGCTCACCTGTCGGCGTCTCATACCTGAAACCGAGTCGACTGACAGCGTGAAGATCGGACCGCCGCCGCTTCAGGAATTAACCTTTCAGACTCTGATTTCCTCCGGTCTTCCGTCCTTTCACGACCGGTTTTATTCATATTTTCAACAGAAAATGTCAGCTCAGTCCAAAAATCACAAAGTTTATAGACAGTAAATATCACCAATTACCTTCACTGTTTTATTTATGCTGAGACATTTAAGGTTGAGTTCAATTTAGACTCAAAATAACCTAATTTGGGTTCAGAAAACATCAGTGGAAATCATTACAGTCACTAACATTTACCTTCAGCATGAAAAAGGACATGGACATTGTTGTCACAGAAATTTCTGCATCTACAAATGAAAACCTTCTGTAAATTTAGCTTGAAAGAACAGAAATACAAATGATATCAAAGTTAAGTAATTATTAATCAACAAAACCAGAGTGAACATTAGCCTTCAATGATAAAACCTTGACAAATGCAACTCTCTGTGTGGACTATTTGTCACTTTGTAGAAGATTATGTTTGATTGAGCTCTTATTAGCTTTTAATGTTAGCGACATGTTCACTGCAGCTACTATGTTAGCAAAACATTAGAATCTGAGAACATGTTGATCAGTTACAGAGAGTATACAACGGAACTGTGTCTGTCATTAGCAACTTTAATTTATCTATATCTGTTTTTGGTCGACTGAATAGTCAGCTAGCCTCTAGTAGTTGTACGATAGCTGCAAGCTGTTGACTATTTATCTGCTCATGTCAACTACCATTGACTACAGGCTGCTAGCTAATTACCTGCTAGTGTTGAGTATCATTAATACCTGGTTATTTAGTCACAAGGGTCATCTACCATTAGCTAGTAACTGATAGGCAATTATATGCTAATGTCAAATGCCATTACCTTCTGGCTGCTAGCTATTTAGCTATCAATTTCAATTACCTTAAGCTACCTGCTAAAGTCAGCCACTGTTAGCTTCTAACTTGTAGCATCACTATGTGTTTTAGTCAAAACAGACATTGATAATGGAAGTTGGTAACAGGTACAGACACAGTTAAATCATGTATTTATGTTTTTGGTAATGCAGTGCATGTTAGCAGAACCTTAACTTGAAAATACACGGTCAACAGCACATTGTTATATAGGAGGTATAGATAATGTTAGCTTCTTAATTTGTATGGGACAGTAGACAGTGTTTGTGATTGTTCATCAGAATTACTTAAATCTTCATTCTAATAACGATCTGGAAACTTTAGAAACCTTAAATGAAAATTATTCTATACTTGGATTCATAGCTGCCTTTTGCTTTTCACGCATTTATTCACAAAACTGCAAGAAGTAATAAAAAGTACAACAACTATAGGAGACTGTAGGTGTATGAATGCTAGTGCTGCTAGCATCAGCTAGCTTTGTTTTTAGGCTCACAATAAGTAGATATGAGAGGCGTCCATGAAGAAACTTATTTTGTGGAAAATCTCTGAATAGAAATAAGTTAAACGTTGCTATCATGGATGTCAACAACCCAGAGTAATGGAGATAGCTAGCGTTAGCAAATGGCTGATCTCAACACAAACATCACAGTGACCTCAAACAAAGATGAAAATTACATAAAAGACAAAATACGACCAAATATGTGAATGCAGAGTGTAATAAGGCCAAAGAAACAGAAAGTTTGAGGCAGATTAGATGAAATCCTCTGAATAGAGCGTGGTTTTATTGTGACTAAATTGTGTTTTTTTTTGTTCAGTGTTTGCTCGTACAGACTCCAGAGCTGAGAAGCAGCTCTGGATGTTTTTTAATGACAGATGTGTTTGTGTGGGCAGCTGGCAATTTACATTTTACAACAACACATTCATTTCTGATTCTGGCTTGTGCGGATGTTGGAGGTTGGTTTCAGCCCCTCATTGGCTTTAAATTATTCAGTTAAATACCTCTAAAAGCTGAAAAGTCATTTTTATTATGGCTTGAGGACACTAGACCTGCAGTATTTACATATGTAGAAACACTGGAGTTAATCAGGAGGCAAATGAAGACGGCCGGTGAGAATGGACTTCACTGGTGCTTTTACCTTCAGGTCAGGACAGAATCTGAATTTTAGATCAGTTCATGTTTTAATTCACTAAGAAACATAAACATAATCTGGTCCCATAATCTGGTCAGAGCTGCTTCATTATCATGAAAGTCATAATGTGTCTTAATTCTGATTCATCCAGTATTGAAAAACCAAACCGACTGTTTCAAAATGTTTTAGTGATGAAACTAATCTGTGAAGCTGGTGGTTTCAGACCTGGTCTCAAATCTGTTCTTGTTTTATCGAGAACCAGTTCTTACAGAAATGTGAGACCTGAACGGTATCAACAATGTACTGGTCTAGAACCCAGATCTGTTTACATCACAGGCAGGAGGTCAATTCTCTGGATATAATGAAAATCAACTACATCTTTTTAATGAACACATAGAGTCAAAGAAGAAAAAACAAGGCTTCATGTCTGAATGTGAGAGCACAGAATGAATCACAAAGGTCCAGGTTTTAAGGTTTAACTGTTTCCACATAAAGATGTAATTTGACGACCATCCGATCTTCCAAATGGACCAGAGGCTCTGATTGGTGGAACTGAATCCAACCGATAATGTGACAACCAGTAGGGGTTAAGGGATACTTTTCTGGTGGTTTTATCCGACGTAGTGTTGACCGTAGCGACGGCAAAAACAACACAGTAACCATGGCAACTGATGTTTAGGCAGTGATTTCCAGATGTAATATATGAAAAACTTTGGAGGAAGTGATTCTGATTTTCTGATTTTTCTGGGTTCAAAGTGTTGATGATTGGGATTTTGTGGAGGAAAGCGGCAACAGTGATTGGATTTCATATGATGAAGCTGAGCGTTGCCATGGTGATGTATCCATATCAAACAAACTGGTGGACTTTACACTTAATTATGGACCAGAATTACCCTGAAATCTGGACACGGCTGGGGCCATTGAACAACCCGCCACTCAAACACATGATTCTGACTGAGTTCTTACCCCTGAAAAAGAGAGAAATCACAATTAAACCTTCAAAAAATGGACATATGAGAGTCTCAGCCTTCCACAGATATTTAATATGTCTATGTTTTAATTAACTTAAGGAGGATAAAAGTCATTTATATTGCTTTCTTTTATGCACAT
>NC_043976.1:42668555-42786055 GCF_902148855.1 Sphaeramia orbicularis | reverse complement strand
CTACTACTGCTACTACTACTACTACTACAACTACTACTACTGCTACTACTACTACAACTACTACTACTGCTACTACTACTACTACTACAACTACTACTACTACTACTGCTACTACTACTTCTACTACTACTACTGCTACACCTACTACTACTACTACTACTTCAACTACATCTACTACAACTACGACTATTACTACTACTACTACTACACCGACTACTACTACTACATCTACTACAACTACGACTATTACTACTACTACTACTACTACTACACCGACTACTACTACTACTACTACTACTACTACTCTACTACTACTACACCTACTTCTACTACTACTACTACTACTATATCTACTTCTACTACTACACCTACTACTACTGCATCTACTACTACTTCTACTACATCTACTACTACTACTACTACTACTACATCACTACTACTACTACTACTACTACAACATCTACTACTACTACACCTACTACTACTACTACTACTACTACTACTACATCTATTACAACTACTACTACTTCTACTACTATTACTACACCTACTACTACTGCATCTACTACTACTACCATTAGTACTACTACTACTACTACTACTACATCTACTACTATTACTACTACTACATCTACTACAACTACTACTACTTCTACTACACCTACCACTACTACTACATCGACTACTACTACTACTACTACTACTACTACATCTACTACTACACCTACTACTACTGCTACTACATCTACTACTACCACTACTACACCTACTACTACTACTACTACATCTACTACTACACCTACTACTACTGCTACTACATCTACTACTACCACTACTACATCTACTACTACTACTACTACATCTACTACTACATCTACTACTACTACTACTACTACATCTACTACTATATCTACTACTACTACTACTGCTACTACTACTACAACTACTACTACTACTACATCTACTACTATATCTACTACTACTGGCCCCTGGGATGAATTGGTAATGATTCAGATCCCTTTATTGTCATTCAAACATGGTCCTGTTTCTGGTCCAGGTCCAGGTCCAGGTCCTGGTTCTGGTCCTGGTCCGGGTCCAGGTCATCCTCCAGTAACTACAGACTTAACCTGACTTCTACCTGGTACCTGTGCGTCGAAACATGAGACCGCAGGCCTCATGACCAAATCGCTTATCCATCGACTCGAGGCCGAGTGTTACACCCCCTGCTGCTGGGGTCATGGATCTGCCTTTGCGTTCAGGCTGAGGGGGAACTCTTGGTAAACGTCTCCTCCTCCTCCCCTCGCTACCTCCTCCTCTTGGGTGGAGGATGCGGGGACGCCGGCGTGGCCCGGTTTTCCCAACACGCCGCCTCACAAGGAGCGTGTTGTGTGTTTCCTGAAATATGAAGCGGCAGATCAATCCTAACTGTAAAAACCTGCTGCTGCCGGACAAAAAAAAAAAAAAAAACAGAGCGGGAGGGGGAAACCGACAACCCAGTTCAGTCACCATGGCAACTGCTCCTCATCCTCCATCCCGGCGCTCCAGAGATGAGAGGGGCTGCCCTTCCCAGAATTCCCTGCTGCCGGTTTCCGTAGAGAGGTGGAGAGAGAATGTAGGTCTCTCCATCAGCCGACTGATTCCTTCATTACAGAGAAGAGGTCAGGTTTCATTTAGAAAAAAACAACCCATAACCACGGTTTTTACCGTAGCCCTGACAACGAGTACTTATTTTAACCCTGACCTCAATCCTAAACATTAAATATCTGTCACAACACAAACAGGTAGTGATTTTTTAACATTAAGTCCTTGTAGTTTCCTCCAGTAAAATGATCAGATAATGTGATAAAAGTGTCTTTACTGCAGTAAAAGTCACCATGTCAGTTTCTGAAACGTTCTCAGAGTTAAAACACGAGGACAGAACCTTCATGACGCCTTTTTTCCACAGGCCACGTCTGCTTCTGGATTCATCCATTTATTGTATTTGTTGAGTTACATTGTCCTTGGTCCAGCTTGAAGTTGCTTTCATTATTTGATCATTTGACTTCATTTCATCTTGTTGGGACTTTTACATCATTTTCATCTTGTAACTTTTGCTTTCATTTTATCTTAATTTTCGGTCTTTTTAAATCGTATTGTCTTGTTGCAACTTTTACATCATTTTCATCTCTGCGACTTTTAAATCCACTTTCATCTGTTGCGACTTTATGCCGTTTTCATATTGTTGTGACTTATGAATCGTTTTCATCTTTTGTAGCTTTTATTTCATTTCAGCTTCATTTCGTCTTTTACATAATTTTCTCTTTGCGACTTCTGTGTAATTTCATCTTGTTGCAACTTTTAAATCATTTTCATCTTATTGTGACTTCCGCACATTTTCATCTCAGGACTTTTACACCATTTTTATCTCGTTGTGACTTTTACACCATTTTCATCTCGGGACTTTTACACCATTTTTCATCTCGAGACTTTTACACCATTTTCATCTCGTTACAGCTTTTATACCTTTTTTATCTTGTGGACTTTTACACCCTTTTCATCTTCTTATGACTTTTACACCATTTTCATCTCGTTACAGCTTTTATACCTTTTTTATCTTGTGACTTTTACACCCTTTTCATCTTCTTATGACTTTTACACCATTTTCACCTCATTGCGACTTTTACACCATTTTATCTCGTTGCAAACTTTTTACACCATTTTCATCTTGTTGCGACTTTTACACTAACTTCTACTTAGTTCATCTTGTGACTTTTACTTAATTTCATCTTTTGCAAACATTATCCGAGATGTGGTCTTTACATCTGAACTCCAGCTATTATTTTGACTCGTTGTCATGGCAACTCACAACTGTCACGGTTTTTACGAATCCCATCAGATTAAAGCCGACATACAAAGTTTATACAGATGAACATGAGATTGTTAAGGGTCAGACACACAACTACACAACTACACAACTTCGGACCACTCAACTACACAACTGCAGACACACAACTACACAACGGCAGACACACAACTACACAGTCAAGACCACAACTACACAACTGCAGACACACAACTACACGCACACAACTACACAATCAGACACACAACTACACAACTGCAGACACCACAATACACAGTCAGACACACAACTACACAACTGCAGACACACAACTACACAGTCAAACACACAACTACACAACTGCAGACACACACCTACACACACACAACTACACGATCAGACACACAACTACACAACTGCAGACACACAACTACACACACACAACTACATGATCAGACACACAAAACTACACAACTGCAGACACAAAACTACACAGTCAAACACACAACTACACACACACAACTACACGATCAGACACACAACTACACAACTGCAGACACACAACTACACAGTCAGACACGCAACTACACAACTGCAGACACACAACTACCACACCACACACAACTACACGATCAGACACACAATACACAACTGCAGACCACAACTACACACACACACAACTACACGATCAGACACACAACTACACAACTGCAGACACACAACTACACACACACAACTACACAATCAGACACACAACTACACAACTGCAGACACACAACTACACAATCAGACACACAACAACACAACTGCAGACACACAACTACACAATCAGACACACAACTACACAACTGCAGACACACAACTACAGACAGACACACACACACAACTACACACACACAGACACACAGACACACACACACACACAGACACACACAACTACACACACACAGACAGACAGACAGACAGACACACACACACACACAACTACACACACAGATACACACACACAGACACACACACAGACACACGCAGATCTTCTCTTTCTACCATGGTTTTCAGTGTAAAACCTTCAACATCAGACTGAATAAAAACTCCCACACATTAAATGACACTTGTGTTAAAAAGCTGTTTCTTCTCCAGACTCCCATTCGTCTCATATTAAGGTCATTAAACATGGACAGAAACAAAAGCTTCTCCAGTTTGAGCCTGAAACTGTGAAACATCATTAATGGGAGCCTCAGTGATCATCGTTCACTGGATCTGCACATTTCACCACCAGTTTGTTAATCACCTCCTGCACATTGTCTCGTCTGTCACCAACAAACATTTATTATTAACATTATTTTTGCAGACCAGAGGACGATTCAGAACCGTAATCCTGGACTTCCTGTTGGTTCAGGGTTCGACTCCAAGGATCTTTTTCCTGTTTTGCTCTAGTTTTATATTTGGTTTCGTTTGTGTTCAGCATTTGGACCACCTGTGTTGTTTTTGGATGGATGTCAGAAATAAAACATTCATTCACTGGTGGAGATGAGGTGGTGGTTGTCTCAGATGGAGGCAGGGGTGGGATGGGGCGGGGGGGGGGGGGTTTGTTTGCCCTCCGACCTGCTCACACATCAGCGGTCGGCGGAGACATGGCGTGGATGTGATGATGCATGAATTTAGTGGATTTACAAAGATAAAGTCGAGGCGTTACAGCAGAGACTCAGCGTCGGGTTCGCTTCATATTCATCGACAACAAAGATGGAAGTAGAAGACCAGACCTGTCTGTTGGATTCTGGGATTTGATTCTTCAGACGAGACTGAACGTCCAACTGGATCCACTTTGGACAAAAGTTCAGCGTCTTTATTGATGAACACTCAAAAGTCAAAAAAATATGCAAATCTCATGTAAAGTTAAGGGCAAAAAAATGTATTTTAATCATGGAAAATTACCATATTTTATGAGATGGTTATTTTCCGTTATTTAACAGTATTTTTTTTTCGGCACCCCTGCTGCCGGAACAATACCGTTTTTTTTTTTGTTTTGTTTTGTTTTTTGTTTTTACAGTGTAATGGAAAAAGTTATGGACGGATTTTGATGAAATTTCAGGAAATGTCTGAAATGGGACGAGTAACAAATGATTAGATTTTGGGAATGATCCAAATCACTGTCTGGATCCAGGAATTTTTTTTTTTTTCCAACTATATTTATGGAACATTTTCAATGAACACGACAGACATATCAATTCGTAATAGTCAGTGCACAATCAAGAATGACATATCTGACTGTCAACACCCATCCCTTCCCACCCACCCAACCCACCGACCAAAAAAAAAAATCAATCAATAAATAAAAAATAAGGAAAAACATAAAAGAAAATCAAAAACAGAAACTATAAATAATGATAAAGGAACTCAAATCATAAAGTAAAAGTTAGTATAGTACACAGAAATAAGAGAAGAAAGGATGGATCCAGGAATTTTTAAAAGGATTCTTTATCATTGGGAGATAGGGATATTTTCAACATTTGTATTTGGAACTCCACAATGAATGGTCAGAGCGCTTGGTAAAAAAAAAAAAAATACGTCTGTCTTTTTTGTGTTTTTGTGTTGCTGGTCTTTTGTGTAATTTCGATTTTGTTGCATCGTTCTTGTCATTTTCGTCTTTTCCATCGTTTCCATGTGGTCATGTTGTTTTTTATTGTCTGATGTTTGTCTAATGTGTCGTCTTTTCTACGTCTTTTGTTTCATCCATTTAAATCTCTCTAGATGTTGTGTAGACGCACAACAATGTACAATCAAACTAATGGATACTTCACCTCAGATGCATCAGTGTAAACATGGAGGAAAAGGGGAAAGTTTTCAGCTAAAGAAAACACCCTGGGTTTTATTTTTCTTTAACCGTGACCTTGAATCCAAACCCGTTGAACGTCTCCTCGATGTGAGTTTCATTAAGATGGAAATGTTTAAGGCAAATGTTTCTGTAATGACGTCAGTGACATGTGACGGCCTGAATAAGTCAGACTGGTGTTGATTCAGCGAAGCGTCGGGCAGAGCAGGCAGCCGGTCGAACATTTCCTCATGAATCAACGCAAACAGAACAAATCCCAACATGCACCAGGGGAGGTGGATGGATCAGATGCATGGTAACGATGGAAAAAAGATGAGACCGAGTTTAGACTCGTTCCGACCCAATGTTCTGATTTACAAATGTGTCTTTTACATCTTTAAACCCAAATCCAAAGAAATCCTCATGAAATATTCTTTGATATAAGAAACATCAGAGAATAATCAATAATAATCAAAGAAAACAAAGCCAAACTTCCATCAAAACTTAAACATCAACAAAAACCCCTACATCTACCGATAAAACCTACAGGAAATATCGGATTCATTCACCAATAGAATGAGATGGAAAGGATGTAAAAGACAAACGAGGAGACAAGAACGTTGGACGAATGTTATAAAGGACGTGGATGATGGACTCTTGTTGAAGACGATGATGGACAAAGATACTGACGGTTTAAATACGGAAGAAAAGATGAAAATGACAGAAAAGATACGAGATAAATAAAGCAAATGAGTGAAAAGATGCAAAATGACAAAATAGACACACAGTGGAGACAACATAAAAGAAAAGAAAACAGAAAAAATTAAAAGTGTTAAGACGAAAGATGGAAAACATAAGACGCAACAAGAAAGAAACATTAAAAAATGAAAAAAGATGCAAAAGACACAAGATGAAAAATATAAAAAAGTGCAACAAGATGAAAAATGTAAAAGACAAAAGATTAAAAACATCATAAAAACAAAAGATGAAAAAGATCGTAAAAGACAAAAGATGAAAAACATTGTAAAAGGCAAAAGATGAAAAACATTGTAAAAGGCAAAAGATGAAAAACATCATAAAAGGCAAAAGATGAAAAATATCGTAAAAAACAAACAAAAAATATTTTAAAAGATAAAAGATGAAAAATATCAGAAAAAGCAAAAGATGAAAAACATTGTTAAAAACAAAAGATGAAAAATATCGTAAAAGACACAAGATCAAAAACATTGTAAAAGATGCAACAAAACAAAAAATGTCGTAAAAGACGAAACAAGACTAAAATATAAAAGATGGAAAAAAACGCAGCACAATGAAAAAGATGCAACAAGGTGAAAAAAATAAGACGAAAAACATCGTGAAAGACAAAAGATGAAAAACATTGTAAAAGACAAAAGATGAAAACATCGTAAAGGACAAAAGATGAAAACATCATAAAAGACACAGTGGAAAATATCGTAAAGGATGCAACAAAACAAAAAATATTGTAAAAGACAAAATAAGACAAATATCGTAAATGAAAAAAACCCTACACGTGAACCCTAACACGACAAAAAAGAGGTAGCAAGGTGAAAAAAATAAGACGAAAAACATCGCAAAAGATGCAGCAAACAAAAAATATTGTAAAAGTTGAAAACAAGACAAAAATACCGTAAAGATGAGAAAAGATATCAGAAAAGACGTAAAAAAAAAAAAGCAACACGATGAAAAAGATGCAACAAGGTGAAAAACATTCTAAAAGACACAACCAAAAAAGAAGTCAAGTCAAAACATCATAAAAGATGAGAAGAAAAAAACATTGTATTGATGAAAAAGATTGAACTTGAAACTTTTGATGAAAAACTTTGTAAAAGACAAACAAAAGCACCAATGGAAAAATGATATAAAATAAGAAAACCATTCATTCTAACAAAAATGACAAAGTTGCATGGATTTAATTTAATGTTATAAGATGAAAATGTTGTAAAAGACGATAGAAACCAGAAGCTGATCTGTTCATCAGAGTGAAATGAATGTTCGTTAAATGTCTGAGACCAAAACATCACATGAACCTCCGCATGTTTATGAAGGAGGAGCAGGAGACGAAACATGTGGATGTTTAGTCACAGGAGGAGGAGGAGGAGGAGGTGCATGGTATCCTCCTATGTCCCATCAAGTCATTAACACATGAAGAAGAGGAGGAAGAAACATCTGTCCTCCAACGCCGTCACCAATGAGGAGAAGACGACGACGATGTGACAAGAGAAGAAATGAAGAAATACAGATGTGAGTCCTTCAACCTGGTCCAGATGGTTCATGTGGAGGGTTCTGGAAGGTCTGAGCTGTTGGACATGTTTTAGATTCTGCACATGTTGGAAGTCTAAAGCCGGTCGTTTCTGCTCATCTGTTGATGAACCAAGTTTAAACCTACGCTCAAAAGAAAACTGTCTGAGAATCATCAGCTGATTATTGTTTCTATTAGAACTGTGATTACACACAGAACAGGACAACCACAGCACCTCCTCCTCTTCCCCTCCTCTTCTCCTCTTCCCCTCCCTCCTCCTCCTCTTCCTCCCCCTCTTCCTCCTCCGCCTCCTCTCTCCTCCCTCTCTCCTCCTCCTCCTCCTCCCCTCCTCTCCTCCTCTTTCCTCTCTCCCTCCTTTTCCTCTCCCTCCTTTTCCTCTCTCCTCTCTCCTCCCTCCTCCTCTCTCCTCTCCTCCTCCTCTGCTCTCTCTTTCTTCCCTCTCTCCCTCCCTCTCCCCCTCTCCTCCTCCTCCTCTCCTCCTCCCTCTTCTTCTTCCTCTCTCCTCTCCTCCTCTCCTCCTCCCCCCCCTCCTCCTCTTCCTCTCCTCCTCTCTTCCTCTCCTCCTCCTCCTCTCTCCTCCTCCTCCTCCTCCTCCTCTTCCTCTCTCCCTCCTCCTCTCTCCTCTCTCCTCCTCTCTCCTCTCTCCTCCTCTTCCTCCTCTCCCTCCTCCTCCCCTCCTCCTCCTGCTCCTCCTCTCCTCTCTCTCTCCCCTCCTCCTCGCCTCTTCTTCCTCTCCTCCTCCGCTCTCCTCCTCTTCCTCTCTCCTCCTCCGCTCTCCTCCCTCTTCCTCTCTCCCTCCTCCTCGGTCTCCTCCTCCTCCGCTCTCCTCCTCTTCTCTCTTCCCTACTCCTTCTCTCCTCCTCCGCCTGCCGTCCTCCGCTTCCTCTCATCCTTCCTCCTGCCTCGCATCCTCCTCCTCCTGGGGGTGAAACTGGCTGATGAAGATCTTTCTGTGTGATTGATTGTTCGTTATTGTCTGAGGGTTGAATGTAATAAACTCATTATCTCCGTCCCTGGACATGAGGTGTGGAGTTGTGTGTCTGTGTGAGTCTGTGTGTGGTCTGTTGTGTGTCCTCGTGTATCATGTGTGTCTGTGTTGTGTTGTTGTGTGTCTGTGTGAGTCTCTGACAGTGATTAATGATGTTTTTTTTTTCTCTCTAGGGTGAGAACAGGTTCATCTTTTCTCACATATTTTACAGGTACACTGTTTTAAAGGAGCTTCTTCAATATTTACACATGAAAATGTTAAAAAATGAACCTAAGATTTCGTCATTGTGTGATAAATAACACTCTAAGAAGGTAATCTTTTATCGTTTTTTTCTTCTTGGGGATTAAAACGATAAACCAGTGTCCATGTCAATTTGCTTTTTATTTTTTCAACCTCATAATTTTCTAATTTTAACTCTGTGATCTTTTCTTAACCCTAACCAAACCTTTGACATTAAACCTTTCTTTTTAATGAACTTGAAGACAACAGTTTCTTTATTTGTTGCATTTATTGTGTCATTTGTTGCTGTGTAGATAACATAGCGGTTAACGATACTAACAAGTTAAATCCATTCTGTCCTAATTTCACGATATTGTTTTATCTGTGGAAAATGAAATCGGTTTTGACAATCGTGGAAATGTTAAAAAATGAACTAAGTTGTCGTCAGAATGTGATAAATAACAATCTGAGAAGGTCATCTTTTGTCGCTTTTTCTTTTTGAGGATTTAAAATCAATAAAACCAGTGTCCATGTCCATTTGCTTTTTATTTTTTCAACTTCATAATTTCTAATTTTGGCTGTAACTGTGATCTTTTCTTAACCCTAACCAAACCTTTGACATTAAACCTTTCTTTTAATGAACTTGAAGGCAACAGTTTCTATATTTGTCGTATTTATTTTGTCTTTGTCGCTGTGTAGATAACATAGCGGTTAGCGATGCTAACAAGTGAAATCCATTCTGTCCTAAAATCACGATATTGTTTCATCTGTGGAAAATGAAATTGTTTTGACATAATGAAGATGTACAGTGATGAATTTTTGTCTTGCATCTTTTGTCAATTTTGTCTTGTTGCGTCGTCTTCGTGTCATTCATCGTCTTGTGTCTTTTTTGTGTATTTTCTTCATCTGGTTCCATCTTCGTCATCTTGTCGTTCTCTCATTTCTGTGTTTTTTGTTTTGTATCTTTGTTATATTATGTTCTCTGCTGTTTACTGATTTTTTTTCATCATTTTGCATGTTTTTGTTGTTTTCGTCTTGTTACATCTTCACTGTCTTATATCTTTTTATATTTTTCTCTTTTTGCGTGTTCGTTTTGTTGCATCATCTGTTGCATATTTTGTTATCATCGTAATGCATGTTTTTTGTTACATTACGTCTTTTTGTTGTTTTTACTTGGTGCATCTTCATTACCTTGTGTCTTTTTTCTCGTATTTGTTTTGTTGCGTCGTGGTTTTGTTTCAATGCATCTTTTTCATCAGATTGTGTTATTTTCTTCTCAGTGCATCTACATTAGTTGTTGTTTATTTGTCATATTTGTTTTGTTGCTTTATTACCTCCGCCAAGGAGGTTATGTTTTTGCCAGGGTTTGTTTGTTTGTTTGTCTGTCCGTTAGTGTGCAACATAACTCAAAAAGTTATGGACAGATTTTGATGAAATTTTCAGGGTTTGTTGGAAATGGGATAAGGAAGAAATGATTACATTTTGGTGGTGATCGGGGGTGGGGGGGGCCATTTCCAACAAACCCTGAAAATTTCATCAAAATCTGTCCATAACTTTTGAGTTATGTGCACACTAACGGACAGACAAACAAACAAACAAACCCTGGCAAAAACATAACCACCTTGGTGTGGGGGGGCCCACGGGGGGGGGGGGGGCCCTGATCAGCCTTGGCGGAGGTCTGCGCTCTCCGAGTGCTTCTAGTTTTCTTCTGGTTTTATATTTTTTGTCATATTCGTTTTGTTGTGTCATTTTCCCTTTGTTGCGTCTTTTTTTTCACATTTGTTTTGTTGCATCGTTTTCACTTTGTGTCTTGTATAATTTTTGCCCTATTTTTGCTTCGTTTTTGTCTTGTTTTATAATTTTTTTTGTCATATTTCTTTTGTTGAGTTTCATCTTGTTGCATTTTTTTGTTGTATTTGATTTGTTGCATTGTTTTTGCCTTTTTTAAATTTTTTGTTTGATTTGTTGCGGAGTTTTCATCTTGTTACATATTCTTCGTCACATTTATTTTGTTGCATCGGTTTTGTCTTGTTTCCTATTTTTTGTCATATTTGTTTTGAGTCGTTTTTGTTGCATCTTTTTTATTGCATTTGTTTTGTTGCGTCGTTTCCATCTTGTGTATTTTGTGGTGATATTTATTTTTTTGAGTAATTTTCTTCTTCTTGCGTCTTTAATTGCATTTGTTTCATTCTATTGTGCTCATCTTGTGTGTTTTTTTGTCACATTTGTTCTGAGTCATTTTTTTAATTGTTGGGTCTTTTTTTATTGCATTTGTTCTGTAGTTTTCATCTTGTTTCTTCTTTTTTAGATTTGTTTTGTTGAGTCATTTTCTTCTTGCGTCTTTAATTGCATTTGTTTTTGTTCTGTCGTTTTCATCTTGTTGCTTCTTTTTTTTATATTTGTTTTGTTGAGTCATTTTCTTGTTGCGTCTTTTTTATTGCATTTAATTCGTTCCGTCGTTTTCATCTTGAGTATTTTTTGTCATTTGTTTTGAGTCATTTTCTTCTTGTTGCTTCTTTTTTTTATTTTTATTTTTATTTTTTTAGTCATATTTTTTCTTGTTGCTTCTTTTTTTTATATTTGCTTTGTTGTATCATCATTATCGTCCTTATCGTCTAAATCCTAAATATTCTATTTCATATCAGACAGATTAAAGCTCTGTTTTAAGGCTGTTAGTGTTTAATGTGTGATTCTCGTTTGTATCTTCAGTCTGGATGCCATTTGCTGTTGTGTAAACTCCCCATGACTGTTTTTCTTTATTTTTTGGCCTTTTCCAGTGAATCTCAACTCCCTCAGTGTGAATTAAAGTCAACTTTTGGGAAAGCCTGGTTCTTTGGCTGCTGCTCTTCTCCTGCCAACTGGCGTCTCTTCTACTTTTGGACGTTGTGTTTCGTCGGGTGCCAACACCGAGGCTGGTTAGTATTTTTTCCTCTCTGCAGTGCTATCAATAGAGCATCACATGATGAGTCCATGTGAGGATGCTGGACCTGAACCAAAGGGCTGGAATGGTTTTTCCTGCGGCGTCGGGCTCGTTTAAGTCCACCATGTTGGCGCTTGAAGGACAAACGGTAGAAATATATTTAGTTATGACCCAGTTCTGGAGGTGCTGAGTCGTGGACGGTTTCCAAGAGTGAAAGAGGATCAAATCTAGACACATACTGGAAAAAAACCCAGTGTTTCTAATTTCATCACCTGACTTAACCCATAAAGACCCAAACATCCACCATCGACCAACACCATCGACTGATCTAAACTGTTTAATATCTGTTGATCCACTAATTCTAATAATACATGTTAATAATTGGTGCAAAATACAGTTTGTCGTCTTTTCATGGTCATCAGATATGACTCATTTGGACGTTCAGAGGCTCCGTAGTTACCGTGGAAACACCATCATCTTCTACAACATTGATTCACCAGTAAAACCCATGGAGTTGGATCAATGACAGTGGATGGAGACACTTACTTTTTGATTATACAGTATGTATTAAATAGTAAATAAAATGAGCAAAAAAATGATTGAAATGAAGTAAAAAAGAATAAAATAAGCAAGAAAATGAACAAAAACAGCTAAACTCATCAACGAAAATTAACAAAATAAATAAATTGACAAAAATAAGCAACGAGAAGAAAATAAGCCACAAACTGAATGAAATTGAAGAAAAAAATAACAAACCCATGGCGTTGGATCAATGACAGTGGATGGAGATACTTACTTTTTTGATTAGATGTATTAAATAGCAAATAAAATGAGACTAAAATAAGACTAAAATAAGCAAGAAAATGAACAAAAACAGCCAGAGTTGGATCAGTGACAGTGGATGAGATCTTGTTTTATGTTCAGTTATTGATATATTTGCTGAAAAAGACACTTTTTCTTCAGTTTTCTGTTTTTAATATTATAACCCTCAACTTTAATCTGAGTTTTTATGAACATCTACATGACCAGTAAATTAAATATAGGAAAATACATGATATTCACTGAAAAAAACGCAAAATAAATAATATGTTACAATAAATGGTGATAAATCACTTAAGGAAGGTTAGATATTGAGAAAAATTCACAACAGTGTGAGTGGGTCTTTATGGGTTAAATCTACGGTGGATGTGAAGGAGAGTGTGCAGAGCTGCTGTCACAAACTCTCATCCAACCCACTAATCTACTTGTGTAAACGTCCTCCGATGTAGGCCATTCAACTGAGCGACCCATTTACACTCCGGCAAACTCACTTTTAGCCTCGGCCGCTGTAAGAAAAGGCCGGACATGTTTATGATGGCCGGCCTCTCCGCCCACTCCCGGCCTGCGTTCGGGTCCCAGGTGATTCCCCGATAATTCTGTTTCAGAGTGGTTCTGGTCGTCCTGGGGGAACACCGGCCAATATCCGGCCCATTTTCACCCCCAGCCCCATCCTCCCCAGACTCAGGACCTGATTTTAAGTTGACTCGTGGCCTGTTTTGAGCTTCAGAAATTAAACGTCCATCCCTCAGTGACAGATTCCTGAACCTCAGATTTATGCCTCTATGTTACACTTCATCTTTTAGCCCACCACTTTTTATTTTCCTGACATTTTACCCATAATGCACCTTGAAATACCACAGTGTGTTATGCATGTGTGTTTCCTTTTACACAGAATCCAAGAAACTTTGAAGCCTCTTAAACTCTTGCTAACATGATCCGTGTCTAAACTGTTGGATTAACTTTACTAATACCTTCCATCTAATTAGTGTTAATTTCCTCTTGTTTACCAAGTTCCAAAGCTTATAATGACGAACCCAAGGTTATAATAGTTTTGGATTTTTCATTATAGTTTCATTTATTTAGTTTTGACTTTTTTTTTTCTCTAATTCATTTAGTTTTAATTTGTTTTTAGAGCAGGTTTACTAGTTTTTATTAGTTTTCTTTTTCTTTTAAATGCTTAGTTTTAGTATTAATTTTAGTTTTGTCATCTCTTTTCTCTTCTTCTCTGTCGTCGTATTCAAATAAATCCCAGACAGGACTCTGCTGCTTTCTCCCAACTTTAGTCTCCATGTTTCCAGGTAGAGTGGGGACCAGAAAATGACTATAAATGACAAGTGACGAGAAGTGTCGGACCGTGAAGTATCATATGGTGCCACTAGATAAAATTGCTTGAGCGAAATAAATCGCTTTTGTATCAATCCGACATTGACAAAGATGAAAACGAAGGGAATTTTATCCATAATTTTTATACATTTTAGTTAGTTTTGTAAGCACACAATAGAGTTTCAGTTAGTTATTGTTTTTTCTTTTAATTATAGTTTTTATTAATTTCAGTTAACGAAAATGTTTTTACAATTCTAGTTTTCGTCATTTCGTTAGTTTTTGTTATCGATAATAACCTTGGAAGAACCACAAGGACAAAATGTAGTTTTTTAATTTGTGGATAAAGTACAACCTGAACTACATCAGGTTAAATATAGCTGAAACACTTTTTTCCTTGTTTCTTTTTTTTTAAAACATGAATATAATTAATGATGAACAGACCAGTCATGTGACCTCCTGACCCCAAACAGGTAGGAAGTCCCATTAGCTTCGATCACTATCAAGGTCATTCTTTCACTGGTTACATTTTGGGGCTCATGAAAACTGTAAAATACATTTAGAGACTTAATTCCAGAGAATCTCAGCTTTATCGCAAGGTATAACATGTCTGTATTGACAAACATTTTATTATAGAAACTTTAATGTATTTAGTACAAAATGGGAATGGAGAGGCTAATGGAGGTCTGAGCTAACTAGGCTAATTTATCATCCAAACTGAGCTGTAAGCTAACCGTCTATTAAAAGAGGAAGAGTCTGAACTTATTTTTCACCACAGGGGGAAGTGTAACATTGAAATGAACGCTAATTAGTCTTAAACTGATATCAGTTCTCCATACCCAGCTAATGTTTTCCCAGGGTTTATAACAGGTGTTCTAGAGCAACAAAACCGATATCTCAGACAGAATGTTTTGAAATTAGTGACATGTTTGATTTTGAATTTGGTTTTAATAATATAAAGAAGAAGAGACATAAACACATGTATTTTCAGTTTCACAACAGACTGTGAAGCTGCTGTAAATGAAAAACTGAATGAACTAATGAATCTAGATTAATCAGTTCAACCAAAACACGTATATAAAAGCTAACGTATGCTAATATATTGTTAATGCTTCATTGCTACAGAATCATCATAAAGTTACTTTTACGCCAACAGATGTTAAAAAAGTTAGACTGATTTGTTTCTTTGCTTGTGTGCTGTTTGGTTTTACTGCAGATAAATGACTGAAGTGTCAACTATCAGCTCAAATCATTTAAACTGATAACTGAACTGTTAGCCACATAAACCTGTTAACCGATTAATTAAACCATAAGCTAAATGACAGTCATTTCAACTGTAGAACTGACTTCTAAGCTAACTAATATTTTTTATTTTGTTACATAGCTATAAATACTAAACCAGACTGTTAGCTTCACACCATTATAAATATTAAATGGAATTGTTAGTTTAGACTCTTATAAATATTAAACCTGACTTTTAGCCAACATTAGCCTCTTCAGCTGCTAATCTAAACCAGATAACCTATGGAAAAAAATTATATAAAAGCTAATGCTAATACATTTTTAATACTCAACTGGAACAGAAGTGATTGCAGATGTAAAAAAAAATAGCCACATATTATAGAACAAAGAAACAAAACTATTTGTTTTTGCTACAGATAAATGACTGAACTGTAAGCTAACTGTTATATTATTATCTTATATTGTTCTAAATATTAAACAAGACTGTTAGCTACCTTTAGCCCATTTAGCTGTTAATCTGAACCTGGTAACCTGGATGATAAAAACAGATGGTGTATTTTCTGATTTTTTTTTTTTTCTCTTTCTTTTTCTGGTGAATAGTGAATGTGAAGCTTCAGCTTCATCTCATGTGTGAATGGGAAACATCGGAGTGACACCTCCCTGGGGTTTTGGCACACTCCCTGTCTGACACCCCACCCCCCCCAGCCAGATCACACTGATACAGCCTTCGTTATGACTCATTGACTGATTCACTGTCGGTTAAAGTTTGGTCACATTTAACCTGTTGTTTACCTCAAATGAACAAACAGTGATACAGTCTCCATCGGCCTTCTGGGTAATGTAGTCTGTTCCATAGACCTGCCAGTAGAGGCTCATTTGATAACTGAAGGTCACTCTGATTGATTATATCATACTCCAGATCTTCAGAGGAGGACCTCAGCTGGTCCCTGAACCACAGGTTGAACCCTCTGATCCACATCACATCATATGCACATTAATATTTTAACCTCCGTTAAATAATGCTGTAATAAGAGCTGCAGTTCCACACACGTACGTGATCCAGGTCTGTCTGTATTTATTAACCAACAGTTTGATCAGGTTTAAGCCTCATCGATCACAACCTTTATTTAGTTTTTTTTTTTTTTTTTTTCATTTTGTCAGTTATTTTGTTTTTGTTCATTGTATTGATTAATCCCATGCAATTTGTTCATTATTTTGTTCATTTCTTTTTCTTCAACATTTTTGTCTGCTGTTCTTCTTGATAACATTTTAAAATCTTTTATTATTTGGTCAGTTTTGTTCAGTATTCTATTAATTTTCTTGTTATTTTACTATTTTTTTGTTAATTATTTTGTTCATTTTTTCTAATTTTATTGATTATTTTATTCAGTCTTTTGATCTTTTTTTCATTATATTCATACAGTGTTTATTTTGTTCATTATTTTTGGTCTGCTTTTGTTTGATAACTTTCTACATTATTACCTTCATTATTTGTTCAATTTACTCATTATTTACTTAAGTTTATTTTATTTATTTTTGTTTATTTTATTGATTATTTTGTTCATTTTGCTGATCATTTATTTCATTGTTTTGATTAAATATTTATTTTGTTCATTTTGTTAAATGTAGCATTTTTTCATTCATTTTATTAATAATTCTGTTCATTGTATTGATTAAATATTAATTTTATTGATTGATGAATAAATTGACATTTAAATCAAAGTCAGTCAATGGTTATGTTCAATCAATGTTTATTTTGACCAAACCTTCTTTCTTCAAGAGAAACTGATTAATATGAAATCAATAATGTGTTTTTGATCAGTGATTATTTTATAAACTTAACAGATAACACATTTTATTGTGTTTTCTAGTTGTGTCCGTTTCATTCTTATGTGTATTTAGAATCAAAGATGCTAAATAACAGATCTGATGCTAAAATGTTCTCCATTGTTTGCAATCGTCTTATAGGAGGATGTTTTGTATTTTTAGCGTCTCGTTGGATTCTGATCTTTTCTTCCTGGGTGTTTTTTTCAGTTTGGCGTCGATGTGTTGTCGCCATACGCGCCACGTCACATCCATATTCATGACGTGGAGGTGTTTCCCAGGAGATTCCAGCATGAAACTGCACATGTAATGAGAATCTGCCAGAGCTTCATGAAACCTTAACCACGGTACAACACTTTATGATTAAAATCCTGTTCTGGAATAAATATCACAGTGGTAAAGACTCGAACACTGAGCTCTACATTGACACATGGAAAGAAACATTAATGAGACTTAAGTATTACATTAAAATCCACATGGGAGTCAGATTTTCACCATTTTATCTTTTTTTTTTTTTTTTTACTTAATCTAGATTAAAACATCGATATAATTTTGTTAAATGTTTTGTAAAAGTGTAAATTTTCCATAAAAGTCATTTTTATCATGAGAACAGAAAATGATCTGTGGCATTAACCAGATTGAAACAGTGCTGCATTTGGGTCAGCTGGGAATTTGGACAACTCATAGTATTATTAAAATATGTAATTCTTCATGTAATACTTCATCTTTTACTTTATTTTCTCAAAATGTAATTTTTCTTGTGGCCTTACTGCATTGTATTGTAACAATTCAGCTTTTTTTCATAATGTTGCGACTAAGATATAACAATGTTACACTTTTTTCTTGAAACATTGCAACTTTATTTTTTGTATTACAACTTTGTTCTAATAATATTGCGATTTTTCTTCAAATATTATGATTTCAGACTCATAATAGTGCAACTTTTTTTTTTCAAAACATTGTAACTTAATTTTCCATAGTATTGTTCCAAATTTTTTATCATAGAATTACAACTTTTTGCTCATTTTACAACTTTTATTTTATCTCACTTTAAATATTGCAACTTTAGTCTCCTAAGACTTTTTCTCTATATGTTGCGTCTTTACTCTCGTTTTCTTGTAAAATTTCAGTATTTTTCCTCAATATCGTAAAACTTTGTTGCATATATTGTGACTTTCTCATGTTAGGGTAACTTTTTTCTTTATATTAAATCTTTGTTCTTGACATATTGCAACATTATTTTGCATAATTTTACAAATTTGCCCTCATAACTTTGCAGCTTTTTTATTTTTAAGTATTGCAATATAATTTTTTTCATATTATTGCAACTGTAGTCTAGTATTGTTACAACTTTTTATCATAATATTGCAACTTTTTTTCAATATTTTGCAACCTTTTTTTCTAATCTTATTGCAATTTGACTCTCCACTGAGTATGAGTTTATCTTGAAATATTGCAGCTTTGTTTTGCTACTTTTTTTTTTTTTTTGTAAATGTTCAACCCTTTTCTCAATATCATATGACTTTTTTGTGCATATACTGTGATTTTATACTCATGCTAATGCGACTTCTTTCTCATAATATTGAAACTTTTTTGTATTTTCATATAATTTAGTAATTTCATATCAACATTTTTCCTGTAATGTAGCGCTTTTTCTTGACTTATTACTCAAAAATTTTCTTGAAATATTTTTTTTTCATACTATTGCAACTTCAACTTTGTACTATCTTAACTTTTTCTTGCAATATTGCAGCTTTTTTCAGTGTTACATCTTTTTTCCTTAAATATTGCGATTTTTATCTCTCACTATTACTGCTTTTTCTTGGAATAATGAAACTTTTTTCACTATCGTCTACCTTTTTTCTGCATATATTGTGACTTCATTTTCATGCTAGTGTGACTTTTTTCTTGAAATATTGTGGCTTTTTTTCCTCAAAATACTACAACTTTTATTGCATACTATTTCTACTTTTTTCACGTTTTAAAAACCTTTTTCTTCAAATATTGTGAATTTATTTTTCATAATATTGTGACATTGTTTTTGTACTATTACTTTTTTCTTGAAATCCCATGACTTAATTTTCTCACTATTAGAACTTTTTCTTGTAAAATTGCAACTTTTTTCTCAATATTTTACAGCTTTTCTGCATATATCATTACTTTATTTTCATGCTAGTATAACTTTTTTATCGTAATCGTAATGCAACATTCTTACATCTTGTTAATACTAACTGTTACTGATTAACTATTACTAATATTACCACTTTATTCTCGTAATATTACAACTTTTATCTCATAGTATTGCAACTTTTTCAAGGTTTTTCTTGAAATATTTCCAAATTTATTCCTTATACTATTGTAACTTTACTCTTGTACTATTGTGACTTTTTCTTGAAATTCTGTGACTTATTTCTCTCACTATTACAACTGTATCTTATAAAAATATGACTTTTTTTCTCTGTCTTACAACTTTTCTCCATATATCATGACTTTATTTTCATGCTAGTGGGACTTTTTGTCTCATAATATTGCAGCTTTTTTTGTTACGTCTGTTTTTCTTGAAATACTGCAACTTAATTCTCTCACTATTGGAACTTTTTCTTGTAAAAACTACTATTACTATTTAGAATGTAGTTGTTTTACTATTCTATCTTTTCTCTTGTACTGTTGCGACTTTTGTAACATGTACTTATCTTCATTATTAATTTTTTTTTTTACATGTTTTTACTCAAATCATTTCCCCTGCAAAATCGTTTTTCTGATCACTATGCGATCATTTAAAATCACTGTGACACATGAACATAACCTGATTCAAACACCAACAAACGTTACTGGTTTAACGATATAAAATCTGATGTAGTGATGAAATTTTCTTAATTATTTAAGCCGTGTAGAGGATGTTGGGAGAATTGAATGTCAAATTAAAACTAGTTTCTGGCGTTGACAGCCTGGATATTCCATGTTAGAGTGAAAAGCATCCAATCAGACTCTCCTCCCCCTCCACCTCCTCCTCCACCTCCTCGTCTTCCTCCTGATCAATATAAACTGAGACATGTGGCAGCTCAGGGACTCTCCCTCATTAATAATGAATAAAGTCCATCCAACCCAACCCCATTTAGAAAGAACACATTTCATCCACCAGGCAAAACAAAGGCAGACACACTCTTCAAACATTAGTCGTTTTATTTATTACTCTTTATCATTTTAGCAATCTTTTATTTATTTATTTTTTTTATATCTCGGACTATAATCTGTAAAGTATCAATCTGGTGATAAAACTGTCTGGGATAGACTATCTATAATAGAGCTTCTTTATTTTTATTTTCTCAAAATCCTGTGATATACATATTCTCTTGTTAGATGATTTCTGGAGTACCTCCATTTTTTAAAACTCTTTTAGTTACGCAACATCCCCATAAACAAACAAAGAGACAAACCAACTAACAAACAAACAGAAGTACACATCTTTTTGTCAGAAGGCAGTGAAAACGTCATCTGTGCCTTAAGCAAAGAAATAAACACCCTCCTCAGATTTATTTACTGTATTTATGTAGTTTATGATGCTACTGTACTGTCGGGACTCAGCTTTTTAATCTAACATACAGACTAAAATATATCACCTAAGGTTGTCTAGTATGACTCAGTGGCGAATGAAAAGGGGGATGTGCTAAATGCAACAGTCATATCACTCTAGAGCCACGGTTTGATGTTTTCTGTTTTTTTTTTTAAGCTACACTGGCCATAAAGTCACATCTTCGTATTGCTGTCGGCTTTTCGGAAATGAACCGTTGCTGCATTTCTAACCCATGGTTCTGCTGGGCAGGGATGTGGCGAGACAAACACATGGTGAACGTTAAATCCAATGAGCTTCGAGAGTCTCCATCGGCCTTTTAACAGCTTCACATTCAAACTTTGGTTCTAATACAACTTCAGGAAATGAGCTTGGATGTAACTGTTTGACGCGAGAAAAGGCAAATATTTCCGCATCTACTGACTTAAACACGTTGAACTCAAACTGTGATGACCTGGAGTCCATTTAGCTCTTAGCAACTGAATTGTTAGCTAACATGACAGATCCAGCTGAACTGAAATGCTAGCTAACCTAATGTAAACTATTGCATGTTCTAACAATGTAACTGTTAGCTAACCTTTCTAATCTCATTGAATATGTTTGTGTGCTGCCATCTGAACTGCTAGCTAACCCATTTCCATGTTGGTTATCGGTCTTCTAACATAACATAATCCTAGACTGCTAAATTGATATGTTAGCCAACCTACTTCTCTGTTTGCCAACCATATAACCTAGCATAACCCACCATAACAGATTAATTTAAATGTTAGCTCACCAGATCAGACATTAGGCTAGTTGCTAAAGTCACTTTTGACAAATCTGACTCAAGTTTTGGCTTCTGACTTGTTACCAATAAATATGTTTTAGCTGGTAACTGAACTATTAGCTTGCCTGTTAGCTGAACAGCTAACTATTCTCTGATGAATACTTAACTGTTAGCTAACCTGATTATACACTCATTTGGCAGTTTTCACTCCTAACTTACTCACCTGACTACGCTTTAGCAGCTAACCACTGGCTAAACCATGTTCCTCTTGTTTATCTACCCTCTGTTAGTTACCACAACAAAATACACCACTAAACTGCAAGTTTAACCCACTCACCACTCTGTTTTTGCTAATCTGTTGAAAATACTGAATGTTTTGTTAATGTCAGCTGTTTACTAACCTGACTCAGCAGTTTTTGGCATCTAACTCATCCTGTTGTGTTTGTGCACCTCAGTAATTCTGTTTTAGCTGCTAACAGAACCACTAGCTGAATAAAGACTTCACTTACTAAATTTGATCACTTATTGACAGCTAAAGTCATTTTTAGCATTAATATAACACAATAAGATATACATCTAAACTGAAATGTTAGCTTAACCATCTCTGTCTGTTTTAGCTAAGTGAACCACTAGCTAACTGCTTAATTTAATGTTAGCTAAGCTGACTCAGTAGGGTTTAATTTCTAACTCATTCTATTTGCTGGCCTCAGATATGTTTTAGCTGTTAGCTGGACCACTAGCTAACCCATCCATCGATCTGGTTTATCTAGTTCCTGTTAGGTAACAGAACACTATAAGGTCCACAGCTGAACTGGAATGTTAGCTCACCCATCTCTGTCTGTTTTGGATATTGAACTGTTAACTACTGAAATTAATGTTAGCTAACGTGATCCTTTGTTAGCAACTAAAGTCATCTATTAGCTGACTGAACTCAGTAGGTTTTAGCCTCTAAGTCATTCTGTCCTTCTTGCTAAACTTCAATAAATATGTTTTATCTGTTAACTGGAACACTAGCCAACCCTCGGTAAATCTTTTTAGCTGCTGCTAGTATTAGCTAACCCATGTCCATGTCTATTACGCTTTAAACTAAATCCCAGTATTGATTTCTCCAGTCGGGTAAGTTATCTGTGTTTTTTATAGCTGGGGGGTGTTAAACGGTCATATTGAATGTGGACTCAATGTGCAGTGCTGCATTGTTGCTGTTAAGTTGTTAACAATCAATGGACCGAAAGGTTAATGTCTTTGCTTGGCATTTTAAAGAGCATTCAATGAGTTTGTGCTCATTTCCTGAAATGTTTTCAGACTGTCTGAGGTGACATCATGCAGAATAACATCAGTCTAAAGTGTTGATGAAAAGCAGGCTTTATACTTGTAGCTACATCCCTGCACCTCAGAGCTCGGTGAGGAGCATCAAGGCGACGGTCACACCAGAAACCTGCACACACACTTCTGCAGTGGTCGTTCAGTGACCGCCTTCTACTGCTGACTCACAGCTAACTGCAAGCCAGGCCTTATGGGTCAAAAGGTTAATACTGTTGAGGTTTTTGGCAATGCCGGATGTCTCCTGTTGGCCTGACCCCTGCCTGGAGATGACTTCATATCAACCAGTTCAATGACAACACTCAAACTAAGCACATTCAGCGCAAAATGATGCTGTGATGAAGGCTGGTGTGACCGTGGCCTGAGCACAACAAACAGTCCATAAGAATACAAAGGTTACATCCCCATCATCCAGTCCATCAAACCCACCAGAGTCAACTCCATAAAAAAGGGAAAGTGTCCGCGATGGAAATGAGGCGACTGGTCTGAAATGGGCTCAAGGCCTCGGCTTGTTTTATCGATTTAGTGGAGTTAAGCTGGGCCTGGCGTTACACATGTACCCTAGGCTATATGGAAACTCTAATATATAGCCTGATATTGTGTCAGCAGCAGCAGCAGTCACACAGTGTCTGGGCTTCGCCTACTGAACATCAATAATTCATGGTTGACTTTAATACTGTGTAATTCCACGATTGTAAGCGGGCGAGGATCCATCAAATTTTCATCATTGTCATCATTTCAGCTCAACAGCTTGTTGAATATTTCATGTTATCGACCTCCGGGTCAGGTCAGAATGTGATTGGATGAGCGCTCCAGGAGGACGTCCTGCCGACGCCCCCCGGAGGCGAACCAGGCCGCCGTGCGCTGATGTCGAAGTACAAATCCATTTTGGGTGTAGTTTTAAGGTGATGAATTCAGACTCGTCAAAGTCGTTTTTTCAGTGTTGAAGAGGAGCTTTCACTTGTTTCATATTTTCTTTTTTCACTTGTGTTTTTCCTTTTTTTCTTCTTTTCTCGTCGCTTTGTGTTTTTATTTTTTCCTTGTTTCTGTTAAAACGCCAGCCAAGTCAGTATGGTGGGCAGCGAGGCTAGGAGCACGGCCACACCCCCGGCACCGGCGGATCTGGGGGCGCCGTTGCTGCCGCCACAGAGTTCAAACAAACTCCCACGGAAATCCAGGTTGCGGGACTCCTTTTTCAGCTTCTCCCACAGGTCCGTTGCCCCCTCCTGGCAGTCGGCCAGTGCCGTCGTGGCACAGGAGTGGAAGTTATCCCAGTAACTGGCAGGAGAAAACACAGCAAGCGTTAAAAACCACAGGCTTAAGACGGCGGTGGGTTGGCCGACTGAAAGCGAACGCATCACGAGACGGCGAAGCCAAGCGTGGAAGTCATCCCAAACCTGGCAACGGCGCTCGGTTCATCCTGGACTAGTTTATATTCCACTAAAGCAGACAAGAAGCCTCCGAGCATCTTAAACACTGTGTTTTCCACGAAAGCTGAGCTGAAGACGCCATCCAGCTCAGAAACTAAACTAAACATGTTTACAGGAGGATTCACACACAGTCAGACTCAGTCCAAGATGCTGCGTTCGCTCACTTTCAGCCTTTAAACCAAACCAGAAAAATCAAACCTGCAGAGTTCACCTTCTACAAAACCATCGCAGTCAATGAACATCAGTCGACCCATTTATTCTCCTTTTTTTTTTTTTGACCCTGAGATGGGATGAGGGAATGTGTTTTGCTCTTAAGTGGACGTTTTTCTGGTTCATTCCTAAAATCAGGTCTGTGCTTTAACATCCCTCGGCTGAATTTTGAGGCTTTTACGTGTCTTTAAAAATCCATTCGCTAACGAGCGTCTAAATGAGACTCTAGAGGAACATTCAACATCTTGAACCAACAAATGACTCCAACTGTTCACAGCTTTTCTACTTTTCCTTGTGAATCCATGTCCTCATCTTTCAGTGTTTCTCTTCATCTTTCTTGTTTATTTTTTTATTTATCTATTTCCCTTCTTCCTTTTAATGTTTTATTTCTTCCTGTTTTGTTTCTGTCCTTTTTCATGTTTCTTCTGCAGGTTTTTATCTATGTCTGTTTCTATTCTTTACTTTATTTCCGATCTGTTTGTTTTTTTTGTTTTTTTCTTTTAATTTTTTCGTGCTTTACGTCATCACCTGTGTTTTATTTGGTTTAGTCATGTGTTCAGTCACTCAGTCGATGTTGTATATGATGTAGTTTATATGTTCGTTCAGTCATAAATCAGTCTGTTACTGTTTTTATTCTGTAATTCATCCATGTAGGTTTAGTGTCTATTTTTTTTTTTCATCTGATCATGAATGAGATATATTGATGATGGTTTTCAGATTTTTTTCTTCATTTCTATTTTATTTTTTTTCTGCATCTCCTTCCTTTTTCTTTCTTTCTCTGATTTTGTTCTTATTTATTCGTATCGTCGTCTCCTTCTCCTCATTATTCCCGGTACCTCCTTGTGTTTTTGTCTTGTGTTTCCTGCTCTGTGTGTGTTTTTTGGCTGCTAATCTCCTCATCTGTTCATCTTCGTAGTGAACCCCCCCGACCCCCCCACCGTATCTAATCCAATCTTCCAATCTGCTCTTATTGATGTTGACCTCCTGAACCGAGTCGTGTCGATGCTCCATCTCTCACCAATTAACGGGTGTGTGTTGGAGCGTATTAAACCCCCCCACCCTCCCTTGCCACCACACCTCAACACGGCTGTGATGGAGCCGTCACTGAATTAAAAGATCATGTGTGTGTCGGGGGGGGGGGGGGGGGGGGGTTAGTGCTGCATAGTGCCATCTGGTGCCCACCCGGTTCTGGTGGTGGGGTGTAAAGGAGGGGTAAAGGAGAGCCGGAGGGGGTGGGGTCAGCTGGATCTCATAAGACCCCACCACCACCACCACCCGTCACGCCTTTATTAACCCCCCCCCCCAAGGCTCTGCACTTCAGTCACACATGTTATTATTTCACCTCATTTATTAAAAACCAGCCTCATTTTACACTAAAAACCTGAACCTACGAAAGAGGCTGAAACGAGGCCAGTGGGTGTAGACAAAATCCACATCAATACGTCAAATGCCAGACGAGGACACTGTGACACATATTTATCCTGGAGGTGAAACTAAAACCACACACACAGAGGCCGTTGTTTACCACTGAACTAGTGCAGCATCGATTCCACTGGTCTACCAGTAAAAAAAGTGAAAAGTTACAGACACTATTGTTATACACTGTCATATTTATATTATTATCCTTTTGACTGGTTCAGTATTTTGTTGATTGTATTAATTATTTTTTTATTATATTAAAATCAATCTGTCAGACCCACAGATCAGGAGGACATTTTCAGTTTTTGAGGCCAGTTTATGTCTAAGTGATGAAGCAATGTGATATCATGAATTGTGTACAGATGACACGCTACTTTTAATTGGCATGTTATCTGTATGCATTATAAGCTTTCCGTGCGTATGTTCACGCCGCGTCAAATACCACACATTTAGTGGTTAGCAATAGCGGTTACAGATGTGTACACCAGAGATCTTGACGTACATTGACATGTGATCAAATGGCGTTGAGTAACACGTGAAAGGATGAAAATGCATATGTATAGCACGCCAAATGCTGTAAGAACTGGTGTGGCATACAACGCGATTTCATGAGATCAGTCTGTCCTGTGAGATTTCATACAAATCTCATCTGAAGGAAGTAAGTAAATGATATAATTATGACAAAATGTTAGTTTTATGAATATGATATATATTGTGTTGATGCTAATGCTGTTTTTTCAGGTGATTCTAACATCTGTCCAGGAACAACAGATGAAAATTACCCATTATTCTAACGCTGGTACATTTATGCCGTGTTTCCACTACGTGGTGTCGGCTTGACTTGACTCAGCCTTTTTGCGTTTCCATTACGAAAAAGGACCTGGAATCTGGTACCTGGTACTAGTTTTTTGGTACAACCTCTGCCAAGGTTCCAAAACTGGGGACCAGATACTAAAATGTGACGTGTAAACACTGCAGACCACTGATTGGTCAGAGAGTCGTCTCTGTGACCCGCCGTCTTACAAAAAACAGATGCGGAAGTTTACTGTAAATATGTCAGTAGGTTAATCCACATGACAGCCGTAAAACTACACCACAGTCGGTCGAGATTCAGTCTTTGGTGGCCGACGTAAAAATTCAGCATGAGCTTGACAAGACAACACACAACGGGTGAGTTTATCAGCAACTCTCTGAGCAGACGACATGGAAGTAACGCACCACATCGCTGTGATGTCCAGGTACTGTAAAGTCAGTAGTGTCCTGTAATGGAAACGGTCTCCAGGAATAGGAACCAGAGTCGAGTCCAGCCGGTTCCACGTAGTGGAAACACAGCATTACAGTCATGTTGATGAAGGTATGTTGTCTCTCTCAAATAAACTAATAAAATTAAGTTACCAGTAAAATGTGATGTTGATGTATTTTTATTTTTATTTTCAGACCTTATACATCTACTTTCATCTCAACCCGTTTGGCCACACCCACTCAGGAGACAGGAAGTGGACTGGTTCATGTCATTGGTGAGTCTCTGTCATCTGTCAATGCATTCATTTTTCACAACTTGTGAGTTTGATCTTGTTGCGTATTTTCAACAACTAAAAATGGGAGTTTCTCCAAACTTTGCTCACGTCTGGTCACATCTCTAGGTGGAGAAACACAATGACTATGAACCAATCAACACTGAGCTCCAGTGGGCGTGGCCACGGTCCTTAGGTGTGTTGGCGGAACACTTACGAGCAGATCTTGTGCAGGTTCTCGGTGTCGTCCAGGTCCTGGGGGTAGTTGGCCATGTTATCCCCCAACTTCAACAGACAGTCGGAGAAACCTTTAAACACCGAGTCACATTGACCAGCACTGACCAACACCGTCTGTAACACAGAGACTGAGGAGGAGGAGGAAGAAGAAGTAGAAAAAGAGGAGGAGGTAAGAAAAGGCAGGAGATTCAGAGAAAACATTAACACTGAAGACAGAACCACATCCACCTGCATCATCACCTCGTCTCCTTCTTGTGTCTTTCTCTGGTTTCTCCATCTTTCGTCTTTGTTCAAGGTTCAAGGTTACTTTGTTTGTACCCGTGGGTAGATTTGTTTTGCAGACATAGTGATTGCTTTTGGCATTACAACAACAAAACAAACACTGAACCAGTTCAGCAGGTACTTGATCGAGTGTCAAGACAAAAAGTGCTCAGTGTTCCCTCATTCAGCAGTACAGCAGCATGGATAAGTAAAAGAATAAAATAAATAAGATCACATAAATAAAAACAAGATGCAATAAAGCAATAAAAAAAACCTCAAGAAGATAAAAACAGCCTCTGGGATAAAAACCAAGGTAAGAACATAAATTTAAAAAATTAGAAGTCACAATAATAATAATAAATAGAGCAAAGAAATAGGATAAATAACTAAAAGACGTAAATAAAGTACAATGTCACTATTTCTTCTTGAGCTCAGTGACGGCGACAGGAACAAAGCTGTTTTTATAAACGCTGTGTCCTGCACCTGGGACTAATCCTGTCACTCCATGTCAATAATTGGTGTAAAATACAGTTCTTCATCTTTTCATGGTCATCATATATGACCCATTTGGACGTTCAGAGGCTCCATAGTTACCATGGAAACACCATCATCTTCTACAACATTGATTCACCAATAAAACCCATGGAGTTGGATCAGTGACAGTGGATGGACACACTGGGGTTATGTTCAGTTAGCGATACCTTTACTGAAAAAGTAACTGCTTCTTCATTTTTCTCTGTTTTGATATAATTAAGTTTGAATTTACTCTGAGTTTTCATGAACATCTACATGATCAGTGAGTTAAATATAGGAAAATACATGATTTACACCAAAAAATGCAAAATTCAGAGGATAATATTATTTTTTTAAATGGTGATAAATCGGTAAAGACGGGTAGAAATAGAGAAAAATTCATTTGGGAACTGCCACAAAAGTAGCACTGGTCTTTATGGGTTCATCTTTGTTTGTTTGTTTGTTTTTTTTACACAGTCATCCCTGAAAGCATCGTTCGAATCCAGATCAAACACAGAACCTTCAGGAACCCAACAGGAAATTCGCCGTTTTGACGTCAGTGTTCATATTTCAGATGAAGTCATCTTAGATCTAACCATGTGACTTCAGATTGTGTTGTCGACATTTGCACTGATTTTTTAAATTTTTTTTAACACGGTTTCCATGGCAACGAGACACAGGAAGCGATGTATAATTAGCGCGGCGGTGTCCCTGTCGGTGTTAAAGATGTATTTCTGCTCTGTTTATTCTTTTAACGTAGATTATTAATTTTTTCAAGGCTCCTTTTTGTTTTTTTCATAATTACTGGTCATTCTCTAGCACCACCTGGTGGATACAGGCATATTTAACTAATTCAAGAAACTCCTGAAGTCGTTTAAGTCATTGAAATAAACCGGTCATATCAGTTTAATTTGATATTTGAACCATAAGGAAATTAGTTTTGTTAATGCTGTTGTTTTTTTTCCAAATGTAAATCACGTTTTGATGGTTTTATCACCAGAACTGGAACAATATTCCATCATCGATAAGTTTACGTAGGAAACAGTTGATCAGAACTAACAAAATGTTCCTGCTGAAGTGTTTAATACTTGTAAAGTTTTCAATGACAATAGATATTTAATGTTTGGAAAAAGACTAAGATTAAATGGAAATGATCAGATTTTTGAGAGAAAATTCCATTCATCAACTACAAGATGCAGACACAGATTTTTTATACTTTGATGGATTTTGGCGTAATTTGTTTTTCTGATGTAGACAAATCAAACCTTTAAACCATCGAGTGCTAACAGTAGTTAGCATGCTAATGTAGCTAGCATGTTAACAACGGTTCAATCACACTGAGAGAAGATTACAAAATAAATAATTTACTTTAAAAACCAAACATGTTTTGGGCTTTTGAGAAAACATTCATTATTTCATCTCCAGATAATTTGATTATTTAACCATCTCTGTATGTGTATGAATGCTTATTTCAGTGGAAATTTAGCTAGCAACAGGACTGTTACCTGTGGTCGCTAACTTACTGTTTCATAAACATCATACATCAGAATAAAATAAAAACATGTATTTATTCATACAAACATCTGCTTCTGTAATTTAAAGACAATGAGTGTAAATGTGTGTAATTACAGTTGTTTTATAATAACAAAAAGGTTCTGAGGGTTCTGAAGGTTCTGAGGGTTCTGGTGGTTCTGAGGGTTCTGATGGTTCTGAAGGTTCTAAAGGTTCTGAGGGTTCTGAAGGTTCTGAAGGTTCTGAGGGTTCTGAAGGTTCTGATGGTTCTGAGGGTTCTGATGGTTCTGAAGGTTCTAAAGGTTCTGATGGTTCTGAAGGTTCTGATGTTTCTGATGGTTCTGAAGGTTCTGATGGTTCTGAAGGTTCTGAAGGTTCTGATGTTTCTGAGGGTTCTAATGGTTCTGAAGGTTCTGATGATTCTAAAGGTTGTGATGGTCTGAATGGTTCTGAAGGTTCTGAAGGTTGCGATGGTTCTGAAGGTTCTGATGGTTCTGAAGGTTCAGATGGTTCAGATGGTTTTGAAGGTTCTGATGGTTCTGAAGGTTCTGATGGTTCTGAAGGTTCAGATGGTTCAGATGGTTCTGATGGTTCTGATTGTTCTGAAGGTTCTGATGGTTCTGATTGTTCTGAAGGTTCTGAAGGTTCAGATTGTTCTGAAGGTTCGGAAGGTTCTGATGTTTCTGAGGGTTCAGATGGTTCTGAAGGTTCTGATGGTTCTGATTGTTCTGAAGGTTCTGAAGGTTCAGATTGTTCTGAAGGTTCGGAAGGTTCTGATGTTTCTGAGGGTTCTGATGGTTCTGAAGGTTCTGATGGTTCTGAAGGTTCTGAGGGACGATTCATGTGTTTATTTCCACATGAACTGAACGGCGTTAAACCTACATCATGTATCGGCTCCCACAGGAGACGCCGCTCCGCCCACGGGTCGCCGGCTTCGTCACGCCGTGGGCGGGCCATGGGCGGGGCGCCGTGGTTCGTTAAGCGGCAGAGTGAGGCTGATTGATTGATTGTTTTGGGAGACGACAGGAACAGCGTCCGGTTCCAGCCCGTCAGACGGAGACTAACACGGCGTGACGTGTAGGAGGAGACGGCACTTAAACACGGGTCGAGGTCACAACAACACACCACAAGTACACAATAACACAAGTGCACAACAACACAATAACACAATTACACAACAACACAATAACACACTAACACCACAACACAATAACACAACTACACAATAACACACTAACAACACAATAACACAACTACACACAACTACATAACTACACACTAACACAACTACACAACAACACAATAACACACTAACACCACAACACAATAACACAACTACACACAACAACACACTAACACAATAACACAACTACACAACAACACAATAACACAACTACACAACAACACAATAACACAACTACACACTAACACAATAACAAAACTACCCAACAACACAATAACACAACTACACAACAACACAATAACACACTAACACAACTACACAAGAACACAACTAGACATTAACACAACTACATACAACAACTACACAACAACATAACACACTAACACAACTACATACAACTACACAACAACATGATAACACACTAACACAACTACACAATAACACAACTACATACAACAACTACACAACAACATGATAACACACTAACACAACTACACACTAACACAACTACATATAACAACTACACAATAACACAGTAACACAACCAGAGTAAAACAAGCGTGAAATTCTAACTTGTGTCTTTTACGTCTTTTCATCCATTTTCATGTTTTTTTCTGTTTTTCTTTTCTGTTGTTTCTTTTACATTATTTCCATCTTTGTCGTTTTCATGTTTTTACATTTTTTAATCAATTTTTTTTCTTTATCACGTCCTTCGCGTTGTTTCCATTTTGTTTTTGTCTTTTATTTCACTTTCTTCTTGTTCTGTCTTTTATCCATATTTTTAACATGTCTTTTACATCGTTTATGTCTCACTGTTTTTTGCATCGTTTTCATTTCATTACTTTGTGCGTCTTTTGTTTTTTTTTCCTATTGTTGTATTTTCATCTTTTGTTTTTATACAAATGTTTTAACTTGTGTCTTTTACGTCTTTTCATCCATTTTTATGTTTTTCTCTGTTTTTATCTTTTCTGTTATTTCTTTTACATTATTTCCATCTTTGTGGTTTTTGTGTTTTTTCATTTTTTTTAATCAAATTTTTTACATTTTTGTTAATTCCTTTCCATTGTTTTTATTTTTTCATTTTCATCTTGTTCTGTCTTTTATACATATTTTTAAACGTGTCTTTTCCATTGTTTATGTCTCGCTGTTTTTGTGTCGTTTTCATCTCGTTACATTTTTTTCTTTTGTGATGTTTTCCTTTTATTGTATTTTTATCTTTTCTTTTACACAAATGTTCTAACTTGTGTCTTTTGTGTCTTTTCATCCATTTTCTTGGGTTTTTTTCTGTTTTAGTCATGTGTTTCTTTTATGTGATTTCCATCTTCGTCGTTTTCATGTTTTTTAAATTTTTTTTAAAAATATTTTTTTCTTGTTAAATCTGTTGCGTGTTGATTTTTTTCCGTCTTTTATGTCTTTTATGTTATTTTCTTCTTGTTCTGTCTTTTATACATATTTTTTAACGTGTCTTACATCGTTTATGTCTTGCTGTTTTTTGCGTCGTTTTCATCTCATTACATTTTTTTTCTTGTTGCATCTTTTGTTTAGTTTTCCTTATGTTGCATTTTCATCTTTTTTTTTTTTTTACACAAATTTTCTAACTTGTATTTTCCTTTTGTTTTCTTTTGATCCAATTGTTTTTTTCTTTTAGATCATTTTGTCTCATTGCATCTTTACATCGTTTTCATCCAGTCATGCGTTTGTACCATTTTGTCTTTTTTGTGTCATATTCATGATGTAAATTTTTTAAATATTTTGTCTTTTTTTTTTTGTTTTTGTCTCATTATGTTTTTGCATCTTTTCCCTCACTTTCATCTTCTTCTGTCTTTAATGCAAATTTCTAACTTGAGTCTTTTACATTTTTTTTTTGTGTAGTTTTATCTTTTTTCGTCATTTTCTTTCATTTCCCTTTTGCACTGTTTTTGCATCATTTTCATCTGTTTTATACCATTTTTGTCTTTTTTTCATTAGATTTCTTAAGTCATATTTTTCTTTTTTCTTTTTCATTTTGTTGCACCCTTTTTATCTTTTACATCATTTTCATCCAGTTAATGTTTTGCAGCTTTCATCTCATTGCATCTTTTAAGTGTCTTTTTTTCTTGTATTATTTTTGTCTTTTAAATTGTTTCATCTCCTTCTATTTTTTACACATATTTTCAAACTTTAAACTTTTACATTCATTCATACATTTGTCTCATTGGATTTTTTTTTTAAGTTTTTGTCTTTTATTATTTTTTATTATATGTATGGTTTCATCCATTTCAATCAGTCTGGATGTTGTGAAGACGCACAATGATAGAAAATAAAACTAATGGATAATTCACCTCAGATTATTAAAACTACAGACACAAACAACTGCGTACGTAAGATAAAACATTTAGTGAAAAAGCAGAACATGGATTAACCACTGCCCTCTAGTGGTTGCTTCAATAAAACACGACTGCAGCGAATGTTTGCATTTTAATTTAAAAAAAAAAAAAATCAACAGAATTACAAAACGTCACATCGTGATTCTCAAAAGCATCAATATTTTTTCACATTCTAAAATATCTGATCATTAAAATGTTCAAAGATCATTTATTCAACTTAGCATCGTATTGAAGCAGAAATAATTTTTTTTTTTTTTTAGTTTAGCAGCTCAAATAATAACACATTTTTACAGATTTTTGTCTTGTTTTAACAGTGATTCCTGATCACATTGCTGCATCAAATAAATCAATAAATTCATAAAATGGTTAATTTGACAAATTCAGAAACAAAAACTGAGTAAAAATCACAAAATCAACAAAATCTTAGATTATATTATATAATTCACACAACAACGCCTCAAATATTCCATTTATTCTGACAGTTTTTAGGTTTTTTGTCAATAAATATTCAGAGAAATCGTGTAAATGTGTAGAAACAGCTTTTTTCTGTGAATATATAGAAAATATAGAAACCAGATGTTTCAAGAAGATCAGAAACTGTAGCTTGAACCAAAAATGATGAGTTTAAAATTATGTTAAATTCATTTCTGACAGAATTTACATGTGAAAGCTAATCGTTTCACCTTATAATGTGTATATTTTATTGTTCGTATCTAAACTCCATGGATAAGATTAATTTCGACATATTTAATTATAAGTGCTCTACTTCTTTTTTTTTTTTTTTTTTTTTTTTAAATCTGAGATGATGTTGGACTTTTCATCTTGATTCTTGTGAAATTTTTCGATTCAGACAAAACCTGCATCAGTTCAGGTTCGGAAAAAAACCCAGTTTGGGTTTTTATCACAGAAAGAAAAGTCACAATGACCTGAAAACAGGTCTTTTGTGAAGATAATTATTTACTATGGCAGGGTTTTATAAACATGAGGGGATTAAAAATCACATTTTTATTTATTCACAATATTTGAAGACAAATACATCATAATGTTATATAAATTAATTTATGCATTAATATTTCAAGAAAAAAAACATCATTACTGTTGCATTTTTATGAAGTAATATAGCCTAATGTTAAGAAATGGCAACAAGATAATGTATATTTTGATATTGCAGTAATAGTTGTAGTTTTTATCATGAAATTAAATTATAATAAAAGTAGGATTTTTTTATGACAAAAAGGCTGAAGATTTCACAACAGATTTAATTATAAGAACAAGAGAGTTGGATTTTAAGGGGAAATAAACCCTTAATGTTCAGTTATTATGAAGGTTTTTAAAAATTCCAAGTGATGAATGTGTCTCCAGAAGAAAAATAATTTAATAAAAAAATTAATAAAAATAAAAATATTATCAAAATAGTATTATAACAAATAATGTATTGCAGTAAGTTATGCTTTTTATGTGAAAAAGGCCCAGAACGATGATATATGTGCATTTTATTATTTTGACACTGAATTCATAGTTAAAAATATTAAAAAAAAAAGAAAAATCTTAAAAAGGTTTGATATTATGAATGTTTTTTATTTTTGATGAGAGTTCAGTGAAAAACACACATAATTCAGTATCAGTTGGAATATTTCATAATATTTATAATACAAACATGTTGTGAATTTTAAACAGAATAATTCCTGATATTAAAAGACATAAATCCTGTTTTTAGGAGGAAACAGGTTCATATTATGAGTGTTTTTATATTAACAATAATCATGAGGAAAAACGGGGAAAAATCATGAAATCAAACGAAAACCATCAGATATTTATTATTTAAAAAAAAAAAAAGAAGCAGATTTTATTTATTATTTAATGTTTCTATTTTTTTCAGATTCAGTTTTATTTGGTGCTTCTATTTTTTTCTTTTTGCTGAAGCATCAGATTCAGCTTCATGAGACGTTCAGGTTCGTGGTTTTCGTCGGATAAAAAAAACCCTTTTCCTCGTGTTGCGTTCAAGGACTCCCCCTCTGTTGTAATATTTAATGAGTGCAGGTGAACGGGATCCCCCCCCCCCCCCCACACACACACACACACACACACCCTGACTCCGCCTCCCATCCGGGGGTGGAGGCATTACATCATCTCAGTCCAGGACTCAGAACGCAGCGGTTCGGTCCGGTCGGGTCCGAACCGGGTCATGGATCTACCCCCCACCCCCCCATACCCCCCACCCCTACCCCCCCCACTCAGTCCGGTTCCCTCCACTTTAATCCACTGTTTAACATTCAAACCTACTTCTTACTCTTTAGAGTCTGAGGCTAAAACACACTTTACTCACACTTTACAAAAGCACATCAGTTATTTTTTGTGCCTTTTTATTTATTTATTTTTTCAGTCGCGTTTTTAATAATTTTCTTTAATTTTAACCTCTATTTAACCTTATTAATAAAAACCAACTAATTCAGATTCAAAGAACATCATTATTATATTTATTATCATGAAAATACAATAAAAATCCACAATAAAAAAGGGATTTGAACACATTTGACATTTTGACAAATACGTCTTTCATCACCACAGATTAATTTTTATTGAATTTCTACTATTTTTCTGATTCTGACTTAATTTCAGCGTTTTTTACTGTAAATAACCATCACTTGTTGTGGCCATAACGGCCTCATTTCCTTTTTTTTTTTTTTTTACTTATCTATTGCCTCATTTTCAGAACAAAAATCCGTTTCTCCTTAATTTCACCGTTAGAAATCATCAATCCGTGACACATTCATTTGCATAAACGTTTATTCCATCTTTATTTAACCTCTTTCACTCGTTTTATTTCCGTTTACTCTTTATTTTTGGGATGGTTTTTGTGCGTAAAATCAGGACGGTTCCATCACGCACACTCGGGTACGCGCAGTATCTTTTTTTTTTTCGTTCACACCTCCCATCCCGCTCGCACTCATTCACCCCACCTACACACCCACGGACACACACACACACATACACACACCGTAGCCCGCAGCGCGTTGTCTTTCCACGGCACAGACACACCCACCTCCGACTCACACGAGGCCGGTTTTCGTGCGTAAAAATCTCCAAATTCAGCATCCAAAAGCTCCCAAGTGCGCACGGATCGACTTGAAATCAGACACAGAAACGAATTCACGGCTTTGTTTCGATTAGAACCGATTTATTTGCACTTTAATAATGCGTTTAAGTGTGAAATGTGCAGTGGAAGGATTGAATTGACACTAAAACCCACACAAAAAAAAGACGAACGAGATGATTTAGATGCAACGAACTCCGGTGGCATTGATGATCAATTACAGCCCGATTAATCGATTTTATTCGATTCCAATCTGTGTAATAATTAGTGTTTGAGATAATTCAGTGTAAGAACCCAAAGAAATAAAACTAAAATAGACCAAACTCACTTTTGTTTACTTCTATTTCGTTTCCAAATTTATTTATTATTGGTTTTTTTATTTGTGTTTTTATTTCACGTGTTTCTATTTTTTTTCTCCATCATTCCGCCGCTGATTCTGGCCCGTGAACATCCTCCTCCGCCTCCGCCTCCGCCTCCTCCTCCTCTTCTCTCTAACAATAGCACCGAGGAGGATTCTGCGTCTTGAATAATTCAGCATTTCTCTGCACTCGTACGCGCGCTGTGACACACGCACGCGCCTGGCAGAGCCCTCCTCCACAGCGTCGTTATGCAACGCAACAGCACGAGAGAAAAAAAACATCCATATTTCTCCTGTTTCGAGTCTCTTCATTTATTTACTTAAAAAAATCTCCCGTTTCCAGATATTAGACGGATCCGGGGCGTTTTCTCTCCAACTGTAACTGGCTTCAGAATCACTGCATAAATTGGCGCGTTTGTGTCTAAAATTAATCGTATAAATGAGCTTTTTTCAGTTAATTCGTTTGCCCTTTTTTTAAAAAACACACACATCGGATGAAAATACCTGAATTTTATGTTGGTTTTGACAGTTTTTCCTTCGGGTGTGACGGAGCCGCTGCCTCCCCGCAGCTCCGCTCACTGCGGCGGGTCTGCAGCACCGACAAACCCCGGGAAGACGGCTCCGGACGCGCATTTAAACGCCTCACCTCCGTGCAATTCACACCTATAATTCATGTGCATTAAAAGCCCACATTTCTTAACAATAGTAAGCATTTAAACCGATGTGCTCTGCATTTGAACGCCTCATTTTTGTGCATTTGACGCCTGTTTTATGATTTTTTTTTAAAGGTCTCATTTGTGGCGTTTGAACGTCTCATTTTGTGCATTTAAACATGTTCTTTCTGGGCATTTAAACATCTAATTTTGTGCATTTAAATGTCTCATTTTTGTCCATTTAAATGTCCAAATATTTCCCATTTAAACGTCTAAGTTTCGTGCATTTAAGCCGGTTGTTTGTGTGCATTTGAACGTCTCATTTCTGCTTTTTAACACCCTCTCATTTGTGCATTTAAACGCCTCATTTCTTTATTTTAATCCCAAACGGGGCCTTTTTTATTATTATTATTTCTGCAGGACTTTAAAGCAGCATCAACCTCGACATGTGCGACACGAAAACATCTGTTAATTTTATTTAATTCAGAATAAAACCGAAAAATAATCAAACAGAACAACCATTAGTGTTGGGATTTTTCAAGGTGAAAAAATGCCGCAAACGTGTCCGGTCCGGGACGGTGTGAGGTGCAGAGGAGTGGGGGGTGGGGGTGGGGGGTGTGGAGGGGGGGCATTCCCCTTGTTAACGCACACACTTACACGACCACGTGCGCGCGCCCATGCACGCGCTCATACCTCGTATCTCACACACTGGACCATGATGATGATGAAGAAGAAGAAGAAGTGAAATGAGACAAAACAAGAGAAACCAGGAGAAAAACCGGATAAAAAATGATGATCATAATTAAAGATGAGTTTATTTTATTCTGAACGAACTGAAGTGTTTGAAACTGAAAAAAGACGAAGGTGGAAGTTCTTTTTTTTCTACAACTATATTTTTAAAAATGTGTGAATTCAACAACAGCTGCGCATTAAAACCTGTTTTTTACGACCTTAAATATTCACTTATGTTCTTGTTTTTACATCAAATGGGAAAATTAAAACCCAACAGAACCACAGACACGAACCCGCAGAGCCTCAGTCTCCCGGTCCGGTCCGGTCCGGTGGAGGGGGTAGGGGGATGGAGGGGGGTGGAGGGGGTCTTACCTATGTGTAGAGCTAGAAGGACTCCGAGGCATTTGCAGGACCAGGTTCCTCCCATCCTCTGCGTCCTCCTCCTCTCACCATGAGAGCAGAGATTCAGAAAGTTGGAGCGCAGCCGCACATTCCGCGCAAAACACCCGCAAACAGCTACATCCAACCGGCGCCGCGGCGGCCCGTGCGTCGGTGCGTCCGGGTCCTGGTCCCGGTCCCGGTCTGGGTCCTGGTCCTGGCCGAGCTCCTGTGTCTCCTCCTCCCGGCTGTCGGTGTGTGTGTCCTCGGTGCGTCGGCCTCGTCCTGGTCCCGGTCCTGGTCCGGCTCTGCGGATCCCGGTCCTGCTCGTTCTGCCCGTTTTACGCGTCTGGAGAGAAAAAAAAGAGAGACAGGACGCCCCTCCCCTTCGGGCCCGCTCCCCCTCCCTCCTTATTAATAATGATACTATGATTTCATCCGTGTTTCTCCTTCCCTCCGCCGACTGTTCGTCCCTGTAAACCGGGCACCGGGGCCTCGACGTCCGGCCCGGTCCGGAGGAGAACCGGACGCACGGGGTCAGGAGGATTTATCACAACAAAGACTGAGGATTTTAGCAAAAAAAAAAAAAAGCAATAAATTATACAGTGGATATCATGTGAGAAAGAACATCACAGTAGTCTGACATTAAAGTCGAATTTATTGAAGAAAAATGTGAAAAATTAAGAGAAAAAGTTGAATCTTTAAGGAGTTTTATGATTAAAATAGTCTGATATTTACAGATTCATATCATATTAGAGGAAATAAACATGATATTATGAGGAAACGTTGTAAAATATTTGTAAAAATCCACAGGGATGTTAAGTGTAGATGAACAAACTGATTTGTGAATGTGTTTGTTTTTCTTTCTAGTTTTGTTCTTATCTGTGATCTTTTCCTAACACTAACCAGATCTGAACAGGGACACAATCACAAAAAGAGACAATTTAATTTATGTAGTATTTTTAGATATCGCAAGAAAAAGTTTTACATTAATATATGAGAAAAAGCACAAATTCATGACAATAATGAATGTAAAATAGAAAAATGTGTAAAATTATGAGGAAAAGTTGAAACTTTAAGCAGTTTTATGGATTAAAATAGTCTGATATTTACAGATTGTCATATTAGAGGAAATAAGCATGTTACAGTGAGGAAAAACCGTTATATTTTAAAATAAATAAATAAATAAATAAAAAAATCCAAACTGATGTTAAGTGTAGATGAAGAACAAACTGATTCATGAATGTGTTTGTTTTTCTTTCTGGTTTTGTTCTTATCTGTGATCTTTTCCTAACACTAACTTGGCTGTTTTTGAGTCTAAACAGGAACACAATCACAAAAAGAGTCAATAATTTAATTTATGAAGTATTTATAGATATCACAAGAAGAAGTTTTACATTAATATATGAGAAAAAGTACAAATTTATGACGATGACTTATTAAAAAGAGAAAAATGTGTAAAAAAAAAAAATTCTGAGGAAAAGATGCACTTGTTTTAAGAAAAACATAAAACAAAGTATAATGAGTTAAAACAATCTGATATCATGAGGAAAATTATCATATTTTTTAAAAGCTACGTTAAATTTGAAAAACAGGTTCTTTAATGTTTGTGCTTTTCTAACGTTCAACATAAATTTCTTGTTTAATTCCTTTTTATAAACAACAAAATGTTTTAGTTTCATGATGCAGGATTATTAGAGTTTATCAAGTTTTAAGTTATGACGTTAAAAACCTTAATATTATAAGATGACGTTACTATACAAGAAAAAAACAACAGAAATAAAGTAGTGTTTTAAGGAGAAAAGGTGTTTAATCATGAGAAAATGTTGTACTTTTTAAGAAATATATGTGAAAGAATATCAGGGGTTAAAATAATGTGATATTTACAGATAAAAATCATGATAGTAGAAGAAGAAACATAATTATATGAGGAGAGTATATATTAAAATTATTTATGTTAGATAATGTAAGGACAAAAACGTGTTGTAAGAATAAAAGTTGTCATGTGAAAAGTCATTAAATTGTGAGACAAAAAGTCAAGAAATTATGAGAAAATAGTCATTATTTTATAAAACAAAAGTCATAATGTTATAAGAAAAAACTGTGATTGTGAAAAAATAAAAACTGTTATGAGAATAAATCTAATAGAATGTGAACATTGTAATAAAAGAGAACTCAGACCAGTGGACGCCATGTAGTCTGGACCAGAAGGACCGTCCAGAATCGGAGTCCAGGGACTAGGACTAGGGTCTGACCTGGTCTGGGGTCAAAGGTCATCAGAGCTGAAAAGTGTTATTTTGAATCAGCAGGGTCATCGATGCAGGTTTCAACCAGACCATGTAAAACCACTATCCAAAGACCCGGTTAGGAAGAGGAGGGTCCTGGTTCTGGTCCTGGACCGGTCTGATGTGGTCCGTACGGGTCCGATAGAGTCTTCAGTCCACGAAAGTCTGAAAAGTCACGAGAAAAGATCTGGAAACGTCGCAAAGAGGTGAACTATTTGACTGTTGTGGCATTTTGTGTGTTTGGGTTCAACATAAACTTTACTGAAACTGATGCAATAAACTCTTTTCTGATGGTGAATTTTAAAAACTCTAAATATTTAGAACATTATGCATCATCAGGGTTCTAAACCTTGTCCTGGTTTCTTGTCCTGGTTCTAAAGGACCTTGGTGTTGGACAAAGACGACCCGGAATTTTATTCAAGACCACAACAACAGGTATGTCTGTAAATGTTTGACTTATGTGTTGACATTATTACTGTGCTTTAAAAGGTCTTGGAATCATTTTTTGGGCCTTAGTTGAACTTTCCACCAAATCTGGAACCGGTCCGATCTACTCCAACACCTGGGGTCAGGAAAACTGGTTCCAGAGTGGGACCACATTTATATGGGTCTACAACCAAGAATGAAGCAGACGAGCTAATGACAGAACTAGCTTAGCATCTAGTCTGTCTAAAAGTAAAAGAAAAGCAGAACTTGAGTCCGTATGTGAAGTCTGAGAGACATGCATCTGTGCAGAACTTAAACCCAATCAGTCTGAAATATTTGGAAAAAGTCACTTCCCATAATGCACTTGTGCTTTACCTGGTCTGGTGTGGACTCTGGTAATTCCCCCCCCCCCCCGAGAAACACGATGATATCTTAACATTATACTGGTCATATTGACATTGTAGCTCCGTCTGTTCAGATGGTAGAAAAACCACTGCACAAATTCAGCCTCTTAATGTGATTCAGCAGCATCGAGTTCCATTCAGTTTGTCTCAGTATCAGTGAGTGTCATTCAGCATCATTTATTATCATTTATTATCATTCAGTATCATTTATTATCATTTATTATCATTCAGTATCATTTATTATCATTTATCATTTATTGTCATTTATTATCATTTATTATCATTCATTGTCATTTATTATCATTTATTATCATTCATTGTCATTTATTATCATTCAGTGGTCCACTCTATGGTCCTTTGGTTACTTCTTGTACTTTGTGTCGTGGTTTCCTGTGTTGTATGACGGAATGTACAGATGTGACGATAAATGAGGGATGCCATAGGAACCGTGTGGAACTCCTGTAGAACTCGTGTAAAACTCCTGTAGAACTCGTGTGGAACTCGTGTAAACCTTATGTAAAACTAATGTAAAACCCAAGTAAAATTTGTGTGGAACTTGTGAAAACTCGTGTAGAACTCATGTGGAACTCCTGTAGAACTTGTGTAAAACTCGTGTAAAACTCAAGTAAAATTTGTGTGGAACTTGTGTGGAACTCATGTAAAACGCGTGTAAAGTTTGTGTAAAACTCCTGTAGAAGTTGTGTGGAACTCGTGTAAATCTGGTGTAAAACTTGTGTAGAACTCGTGTAGAATTCCTGTAGAACTCGTGTGGAACTGGTGTAAAACTGGTGTGTTGTGCTGCTGACGTCGGCTGAATGTGAAGAATCCGTTCTTCTGCTGCATATGAACGTTTCCCGCAGGCGATTCAGCAGGAGGATCCACATCCACATCCAGTAATTGGCTCCCACGATGCGTTCACTGACATCTGACAACGGTTAACTCCTGCATGAACATGAATGACCGCTGGTGTGTGTCTGTGAGTGTGTGTCTGTGGGAGTGTGTGTCTGTGAGTGTGTGTGTCTGTTGGAGTGTGTGTCTCTGAGTGTGTGTGTCTGTGGGAGTGTGTCATTGTGTGTGTGTGTGAGTGTGTGTCATTGTGGGTATGTGTGTGAGTGTGTGTTTATTGTTGTGTGTCATTATGAGGGTGTTGTGTGTCATTGTGAGTCTACATCTGTCGCTGTGTGTGTGTGTGTGTGTGTGTGTGTGTGTGTACGCATGTGCGAGTCTGTGTGTGTCTGTGCAACATTATGTGTCTGTATATGTCGTTGTGTGTTATTGTGAGTCTGTGTGTGTATCATGTAACTGTGTGAGACGGTGTGAGTGTGTGTATTGCTGTGTGTCTGTGTGTATCACTGTGAGTGTGTTGTGTGTCTTTGTGAGTCTAAATGTGACGTGTGTGCATGTGCGTGTCTATGTGTCTTTTTTTCTGTCTGTGTATTGTGTGTCTGTGTGTATCACTGTAAGTGTGTTGTGTGTCTTTGAGTCTAAATGTGTCGTGTGTGTCTGTGTGCATGAGCGTGTCTGTGTGTGTCTTTTTTCTATCTGTGTGTATTGTTTTTCTGTGTGTGTCACTGTGAGTGTGTTGTGTGTCTGTGTGTCATTGCGTGCCATTGTGAGTCTCTGTGTATTGTTGTGTGTCTGTGTGTATCACTGTGAATGTGTTGTGTGTCTTTGTGAGTCTACATGCATCGTGTGTGTTGTGTGTCTGTGTGTCATTGTGAGTCCGTGTGTATTGTGTGTGTCTGTGTATCGCTGTGAGTGTGTTGTGTGTCTGTGAGTCTGTGTGTCGTTATTAGCCTGTGTATGCTGCTGTGTGTGTGTTGTGTGTCTGTGTGTCATTGTGAGTCTGTGTGTATTGTTGTGTGTCTGTGTGTATCGCTGTGAGTGTGTTGTGTGTCTTTGTGAGTCTACATGTGTCGTCGTGTGTCGTTATTAGCCTGTGTATGCTGCTGTGTGTGTGTCTGTGTCATTGTGTGTGTGTGAGTATCACTGAGTGTGTTGTGTGTCTTTGTGAGTCTACATGTGTTGTTGTGTGTCTTTATTAGCGTGTGTATGCTGCTGTGTGTGTGTCTGTGTATCGCCGTGTGTTGAATGTCTGTGTGTCATTGTGAGTCTGTGTGTATTGTTGTGTGTCTGTGTGTATCACTGAGTGTGTTGCGTGTCTTTGTGAGTCTACATGTGTCGTTGTGTGTCGTTATTGGCCTGTGTATGCTGCTGTGTGTGTGTTGTGTGTCTGTGTGTCATTGCGTGCCATTGTGAGTCTGTGTGAGCAGACTGACCTTCACACATCGTCCAATCACAGCTGGACGTTGACGTTCTCCTTTTGCTCCAGTTCTGACTGTGATTGATGGGCCTCGGCGCGGCGCTGCCCCCTGGTGGAGATCCAAACAAACAGAATAAACTCAAACCCAATCAACCGTTCAGTCGATCAATAACAGAACAGATGAGGAGGAAGCGGTGGTTTGTAGATGGACTTTAATGTCCTCTGTCTTTGGATTTAACGCACATCCATTCGACCAATCAGGTAAAAGGTTGGAACCGGTCAATAAATAATGACGTTACATCATCACATTGGACTGAAAAATGATCATATTCCTACGCAGAAAAAAGTAGTGCAGAGACTACAGACTAAAAGACTGACGCTGTAACATTCACACTTTACATGAGAAATAAAAACTACAAAGATCAATCAGTAAATGTACATGATAGAAAATACAGAAACATATAATGTCTGTGTTCTGTGATTTAAAGGTTTCAGGTGTTGGTACTTTCAAATATTTCACTGAAAATCAGAACATTTAAAAAATTCAGTGGATGTAAACGATGAAAAAAGACAAAAGATTAAAAAAAAAACTATTGAGTATGAAACAAGACTGAAATAAAGAAAAAGATGAAATAAAGTGAAGAATCGCAAAGTGATGAGACGGAAATTATGTAAAAGATGCAACGAGATGAAAAATTGGTCAACTTTAGTAAAATAAAATAATCATAAACAATGCGACACAGTGACAAATCGTAAAAGACACAACTGAAGGAAAAATCGTAAAAGATGCAACAAGTTGAAAAAATGTAAAAGATACGAGAAGAAAAAAAAATGTGTCAAAGTTTCAGTAAAAATCCAACACAATTAAAATTCATAAAAGGATGAAAAATTGTCCTAGTGGTCTCAGGTCTTACTGGTCTCTGCTCTTACTGGTCTCAGGTCTAACTGGTCTCTGGTGTTATTGGTCTCAGGTCTAACTGGTCTTGGCTGTTATGGTCTCAGATCTAACTGGTCTCAGGTCTAACTGGTCTCAGGTCTAACTAGTCTTGGCTGTTATGGTCTCAGATCTAACTGGTCTCAGGTCTAACTAGTCTCTGGTGTTACTGGTCTCAGATCTTACTGATCTTATTGGTCTCAGGTCTAACTGGTCTCTGCTGTTACTGGTCTCAGGTCTAACTGGTCTCTGGTGTTACTGGTCTCTGGTCTAACTGGTCTCAGGTCTAACTGGTCTCTGCTGTTACTGGTCTCAGATCTAACTGGTCTCAGGTCTAACTGGTCTCTGGTCTAACTGGTCTCAGGTCTAACTGGTCTAACTGGTCTCTGCTGTTACTGGTCTCAGGTCTAACTGGTCTCTGCTGTTACTGGTCTCAGGTCTAACTGGTCTCAGGTTTTAAAGTGGTCTGATTTGACAGGGGTCGGTTCCTCTGGGACTTGGATGATAAAGACCCCATGAATTAAACATCAGAGTGTGGAGTTTTTCTGGGGGGTGGGGGGTTGGGGGGGTGGAGCTGTCGGGGGGGTGACGGCTCTTTTAATGTGTTGAACTGACGTCACTCTGTGAATTCTTCAATGGTTCTGTGGGGTTCATTAACACTGACACCAGGACCAGGTCAGTGGCGCCATCTGGTGGATAAACATTATGACAAACCCTCATCATAAATGTTTGTATTAGTTTGACTGACCTCACTGTGGTGTGTTCAAGGTCCATCCTGTATAAAATAAAACAATAAAGAACTGAACCTGACAGCGCATTAACTTAATATTCAGACAAATTAAATCAGAACCAACAGAGTGAAAATAATCCTCATTAACTTCACTCTAAAGTTTCAGTTTAGCGTCAGAATCAGAACTGAAACAGTCGGACCCAGACGACGCCGTTCATCGTCTGGTTTCATGTTTTATCAAGTTTATGTTTTATGTCAGTTTTTGTTTCTTCACTCTTTGCAGACAGTTGTAGATTTAATTAAACTGTTGTGATGATGTGATAAAATAGAACATTCTTATTATTTCTTGTCAAATAAATCTAATTTTATCTTAGTAAAAGCGTCTTATATCTGGTGTTAATAAAATAAAAGATTAGCTTCAAATTTTCCTACAGTGAGACTCCAGATGAATCCAAACTGCACTTAGCTCGTTAGTTAATGTTAGCTGTTAGCGTAACGTTAGCTTTGTCACTTTCTAATCTGTTAAATCATATTTTATTCTATGAATCACTGACACTGATTAACAGTATCAAAAATAAAATGTGTTGTACTATTGGTAAAATACAAAATTCATGTTATTTTATATTAAATAAATATGTTCTTTTGTACAGTGTGTATACGGCTTCAAAATCAATTATGAGATTAACTGCAATTTCTTCATTAATTCAATAAACCAAAACTTCAGACCTGCATGTTTTTAAAGTCTAAAAATGCATTTTGTTATTTGCCTTCATATGAACTGAACTAAAAAACTGTGAACTCACTATAGCAGATGTTAGCTACTTTTAGCTCATTAGCTCCAGTTATCTAAATTTCACTTGCAGGCTAATGTTAGCTGCTGTGGGCTCATTATTTAACGTAAGCTACATTTACCCTGCTACCTGATGTTAGCTTACATTAAGTCAATATCAAATGTGTACTGCTGTTAAATTACTAACACATATTAGCTCCTATAGACTTGTTAGCCAATGCTAGCTTAATTTAGCTCAATGTGTAATGTTAGCTACTGTAGCCTTGCTTGCTAATGTTAGCATAATTTAGCTAAGTATTGCTAATGTTAGCTTAAACTGACTCAATATTTTATGTGTGCTACTGTTACATTAATAGCTAATGTTAGCTGCTCTTGGCTTAGAGTTAATGCCAACTTTTAGCAAATTAGCTATTGCTAGCTGTTTATTGTGTAAGTATTTAATAAATTTGTTTTATTTCATAACTTATCAAACCACATGTGATGTTTATGGTTTTCTGTAAAGTTCAGTGTGGACTGAATTAAAGTTTATTCTAATGATCTGCTCCACATGTTTTTGTCATAAACAGTTTTTTCTTCTGTGATGATCACGTCCTGATTCCAGATCGTCTTTGTTCTTATATTTGATCTGAAGCACCGTCGTCTCGTCTGTTTTATCCATTCGCTGTTGTTCTGGTTCTGATGGTTCTGAGGTGGAGTTGCTCTGAGACGCTGGGTTTGGATCTGAACCAGAACCTCTGAGGAAAACCTGTAAGTGTTAACATGAAGGACTAAAAGGACAAATATATCCTCCAAGTACAGATACTCAATACTTTACTGGAATGCATCAATGAAGTATTTGTACTTCCTCATTTCCCACCTGTGAAGAAGATCATAGTACAAATACACTCTGACTGTTTCCTCCTGTATTTATTTACAGTCTACAGTTTCTTACTGAAGCTGATTTACAGGTTTTTATTCCACATTCATGGACTTTCTCTTTAGATTGTTAACATGTGACCATTGGGTGTCACATGATCTGATGTCACATGACTCCCATCAGCAAAACAAGGAGGTTTCCTCTCATATTCTTTCAAAATAAGAGTAATAAGTAACATACTGTACACAAGTGAGGAGAGATTCACTCTTGATATATTTTTAAGTGTTTAAGGTACTTTTGTATCATATAAAGTCAATGTTTTTCATATTAAATTGTATAATTAACAAACCTTTTATTTAATACTAATATTAATATGAACATATATCTTAACATTTGGTTAATATATTGTTATACATATGATAAATGTATTTATTGTATTGAGTAGAAGAAGACTTTATTAAAAACAGAAGAGAAAAATGTTCATTCACATAAAAGTTATTAGATACTAAAGTATAATTAAGAATATGTAGTTGGTTACATTGCAGCATTAAATAGATGGTTAAGTGTGGATTCAATAAAATGGAGAAATTCTTAATTTACATATAAAAGATATTAAATAGACATTTGTAATTGATATTTACTTATTTAGAACCTGCAAAGAAAAAGAAACAAAGTAACACAAAACAAGCAAAATAAGTCAAAAACAAAATAACATTTAAATGAGCAGAATCTATCTTCAAGCATGTGCAAGTCTGAATTCTGCACGGTCGAAAAGGAGTAGGAAGAAGTATAAACGTATTAATATGTAACTTATTAATTACTTATTAATAGGTATAAACTTATTTAATCTTAACTCTCAAGTGCTTTTACACGTCTATGCAATATATGATACATTTAATGTAAGACATAATAGTAGTAATAATAACAATAATAAAATACATTTCATATGGTACAAATATTGGAATGTACCTTTTACAGATGTCAGTATTCATTTTAGTGTATGTTTTGAATAAATTTAACTCTGACTATGATGAGCGTATATTTTCTCTGAATTTATGTCAACATTTCGGCATGATTTTAAAGTATATATATGATAGTAGTTTGTGCTTTTAACGAGCAGGTCCCGTACTTGTAGTTGCGTGTATTTAATTTTATTTTTTAAAGATTGATCCAGGTTTTTGATGTAACTGTGCATTTTGTTTCGTTAACTCGGTGCTTTTATTGTGAAGGTCCACTGCTAGCCGTTAGCCGCTGAGCTAGCTTTTCCGGTTGTGCTACTGCGGCTCCGCTCTCTGGACGACAAAACTGGACTAAAGCTGCACCGGGACCGGGTCTGGAGGCGTGAGGATGTCCGAGGAACATTACCTGGAGCTGAGTGAGAACCCGGTGCAGTTCGAACATGCGTCCAGCGTCAACAATGTTTTCTTCGATGAAGCTAACAAACAGGTAGTGGCTAGTTAGCATCCGGTGGCTAAGCTAACTCCGACACTAACCAACACATTTAGACGCTTTTATACAGAAAAGTCACTTTTATACAGGATTTCAGAAAATAGACAGTAGAAACACAGTAAGAATGATGAAAATACAAGAAAAAATAGAAATATAAGGTTCACACATCAGGGTTCTTCAGTAAAATAAAGTTAAACTGAGTTAAAAGTGTCATTAAAGTAAAGGGCCAGTAGTGCATTCAGTATCTTCAGATATTTGTTCTTTATATATTATTTATATTTCTAACATTCAGTGGGTGAAATTAAGTTAACACATACACTGAAGTTAATATTTCCATGTGTTTTGTCTGATATACTTCCTCATCTGTGTTTTATATAAATGTTGAATCCTCATTAAACACAAACTGCAACACATTCATGGAATTTAGTTCAATAAAACTGTTAATATGTGTAAAAACAGATGTATCTCAACCGGAAATTTATTATAAAATATTAACATATCAGTTAATGCTTTCATCCACTTGAGTGTGTTTGGGTTGTACTTAAACGCAGCATGTCATCTGTTCATGCGGTTTGGGATTACAGAGTTTATGAGGTCCCCTGAACGCACCATTCCTGTGTTGAACTCCGACACAGACATGATTAAAGTGTTGATAAGTGAAGGAGTTGATCAGAAAAATGTAACTATAAAGAACAGGTGGATCCAGATTATGTTAATTATTAGTTTTCCCTCAATCATTTGTTCCAGTCGAGAACATGAGTATTATCTTCTAGTTTTTGATCTAACCCTAATATTGTGTTATTATCTGGATGAGGGTTTTGCTGTCCTTTACAAGGGTTAGATACAGTAATGGAGACATTTTGGTTCAAATATGTCAATAAAACGAACACCTATGACTTTTCTTAGATATACTAATGTTTGCAGTTGGATGTAAGGAAAGTTGTTTTTAAGCTTTTTACATATATTTTGTATTTTTTTTCTACACAGATTATAGTAAAACCTAGAAAAGCACGCGGAGAGCGCAGACCTCTGTCAAGGCAGATCAGTTGTGCCCCCCCAATCACCACCAAAATGTAATCATTGGTTCCTTGTGCCAATATCATCAACGTTTCCTGAAAATTTCATCCAAATCCGTCCATAACTTTTTGATTTATCTTGCTAACAGACAAACAGACAGACAAACCCAGATGAAAACATAATCTCCACCGTTTCACTTGGCAGCAGTAACTAGTGCACTGACCCACAGGGATCCATGGGTTCTAGATGTGGCAGTTTTTATGCTGTTGTGTATTTGTTCATGCTGTACTGCATTTGTCCAGCAGTCACTGCTAAAGCGTTCTGGCCATAGCAATGTAAGTAAGTAAATTTTATTTATAGAGCACTTTTCACAGACAGTCACAAAGTGCTTTATCAAGTCAAATCAGAATCAAATCAAGTTTACAGAGACCCAACAGAATCCTCCAGGAGCAAATACTTGTGATTGGTGATTGTAAGGCTATTGTATTCCAAAATAACTAATATTTCTCAAAATATTGGTCCTATCAACTTGCCGTTTTTGCTTGTCTGTTCCTTGACCAAAAATACAAGTAGGAAAAACTGCAGCAGTCAGCTGTGTGCAGATGTTATGTGAATCCCTAGACCAGGGGTCAGCAACCCTGGTCCTAGAGAGCCACTATCCTGCATGCTTTAGATGTGTCCCTCTTCCAACTCACCTGATTCAAATGATAAGCCTGTCCTCAAGCTCTGCAGAAGACTGATAATGACCGTCAGGTGTGCTGGAAGAGGGAAACATCTAAAACATGCAGGATAGTGGCTGTCGAGGGCACAGGTGTCAAACTCCGGTCCTCGAGGGCCGGTATCCTGCATGTTTTAGATGTTTCCCTCTTCCAGCACACCTGACGGTCGTTATCAGGCTTCTGCAGAGTTGGATGATAGGCTTATCGTTTGAATCAGGTGTGTTGGAAGAGGGAAACATCTAAAACATGCAGGATACCGGCCCTTGAGGATCTGATTTTGACGCCCCTGGTCTAGGGCCAGGGTTGCTGACCCCTGCCCTAGACACACACATGTGCACACACAGAGGCCACGTGGCTTTTATAATATAGATGACCAAGAAAGATTATACATTTTATCATTAGCCCCTTTTCTACCACAGGAACTTTTAACTTTATTCTGGATTCTGAAAAACCTTGTAGCATTTCCACCTAAATTGCCCATTAAAAGACTTTCTCTGAAAAAAGTTCCTAGTGGGGGGGGGACTTTTCAGATTCCCTGGAATTCTTGGGGGCGGGGCTGTGGGCTGAAGAACACTGAGTGGTGGAACACACTGGGTTCCACACTTCCTTTCACCTTCCATCTTTAATCCAGCGGCCTCTGCAAACGTGTTTATTCCATCTCTATAAGATTCACTTTGTAGTTTGATCGTTGGGAAAATGGAGTGAAAGAAGAGAAGCTATGGGAGGTTGACCACAATGATGACCATTTGACCGATATTCGTCTCCTTCTAAGTGCATCGTCATAATCTGTGCGTTCGTCTGAATACACTCTGGATAATAAGCCTGGACCTCATCCAATGTATTTACAGAATACCACCAAAAGAAATTCAGCATAAACAGTCAAGTCCTATCTGAATATATTTCCTGGACCTTTGAGGTGGAAACACAAACCACACAGAGTAACAGGAATTCTTTTACCAGGTAAATAAATTCTTGGTAGGAAAGGTCCTGGGAATGTTGATGGAAAATTATTTGTATTAGAAAACATCCAGACTCCACAATCATATACCGTAGTGTTTAGTGAATATCCATAAACATCTGTAATGAACGAATACCCTGAAGGCAACACGACCAGTGTCAGTGTAAGGTTTGATTATGTAGCACAGAGTTTCAGCAGAAGTCGTCTTTTCTGAGCCTTTGTCTTTGTTACATGTGTTTTGTGGTTTCAGGTTTTCGCGGTGCGTTCAGGTGGCGCGACCGGAGTGGTGGTCAAAGGCCCGGACGACAAGAGCAGTGTGGCGTTCAGGTACATTAGATACATGCAAAACTGAGGCTCTGATTCAGCGCCATAATAAACACCTGCAGGGTCTGTGTTTGACTCATCTGTAAAACTGTCTCTGAACCTCAGAATGGACGATAAAGGAGAAGTGAAATGCATCAAGTTCTCCATCGGAAACAAGATTTTGGCCGTTCAGAGAACATCGAAGTCTGTGGTGAGTTCTGCCAAAAAATACACTAACAGAGACGAGTGAGGCTGAAACTGATGTTCACTGTGAACTGGATATTAGTCAAAGGCATGTTTAGTCTAAAAAATGTCAGAAAATGATGGAAAACAACGATCAGTGTTTCACAAAATCAACATATTCAGGGAAGAATCCACATTTAAGAAGCTGAAATTAGACAAGTTACACTGGGATGCAATAATAATGATGCAGTATTTATTCAATAATTACCCAAACATAAATGTGCTTTTATATATTATAGACATACTGTTAATATTTTGTCTAGTCATATTTTATGTCTATTTGTGTTTTCATTTATGGAAGAGGATTAGGGCCACTGGGAAAAAAAGGTCCAATATGTATATTTGTATTATTATTCTGAGAAAAAAGTCAGAATTGTGACTTTTTTCTCAGAATAATAATACAAAAATATAAACACCTTTTTTTCAGTGGCCCTAATCCTCTTCCTTATTTATTTTACTTTTAGTTTTATTCTATTTTACTTTTTGTCCAATTTTGCAAAATTTTATTTCTATTATTATTATACTATTTTACTATTTTCTTATCTTGTTTTTAGTTTTTGTCATTTTATATCCACTCTATTCTTCTTTTCTGACATGTTAATTTTTTTTATACATATTGTTGCACTGATGGGAGTGGCACGACTAACTTCATTGTATGCACAATAACAATAAAGGCTGTTCTATTCTATTCTATGGAAGATTAATCAGTTATTTATTTATCAATTTAATTATCTAATCATTGCTGTTGTAGATGTAACTGTTAAACCTGTAGCATCTGAATAAAATAATGCGGAAATGAAACGACCAAAGAATAAAAATACTAAATATTCTGTGTTTTTAGTCTCAGATGTGAAGACGTTCTGCTTTTCTTTGTTTTTATGTAATAAATTAAAGATCATCAGGATCAGAATAAAGATTTTATAGACGTCACTATGTAAATGTACATTTTTTTCCCATCTTTTTAAGTAAAACTGTTTGTCAGACAGTAACTTCAACGTGACCTGAAGTGAAACAAATCACAAGAACTAATCTGTTTTTATTATTATTATTATTATTATTATTATTACCATGACTGTAGTTGTTGATGTATTTCTTTTTGTTTTGTAGGATTTCATCAACTTTATCCCTGACTATCCTCACACAGAGTTCACTCAGGAATGCAAGGTTTGATGTTTATTTCACTTCTTTTGACTGAAGCATAAATCACTGTTTTTTCAGTTAAAAATCATAAATAAATGCATAAACATCTGTTCACATAAGTGTCCTCACTTTATGGTTCTAGGATTATTAGTTTTTCGTGACTTGTCTTTTAATCATAATATTCTGTAGTGCAGAAAACCAGTGTAAACCTTTGAAGACCTTTATGTGTTTTAGTCTTTGTTAGTTTGATAACTTGGCCTGTGTTCATGGAAATGAGATGAATGTTGGTAAAGTTGGGTCTTTTTTTTTTTCTTTTTTTTTTTTTCAAATCTTCAAACTTTAACTTACATGACAAATTTGTACAAAGCTGTAACAAAACCACTGAAACCCATTAAAACACTGCACTTTAACCCTTTAAACTGGATGTTAATGGGTTAAAAATTCAGAAAAGTCAGTGAATATGTTATAATTATGATCAGGACTAAAGTGGGTTAAAAGGTTTAAGTCTACTGAACCGGAAAATAATGTTAATATATTACAGTTTAGCGGAATTATCAAAGTTAATGAGTGGTAGTTATGGTTTAAACTGACTCTGGGATGGATGGATGGATGGATGGATGGATGAAATGGTGAATGGAAAATCCACTTCACATATATTTTATATCTTAACTCATTTTGAGGGTTATACTTAAAACCAGGGTCAAAACAAAACTTTAAGTTCAGAGTAAAATTCTAAAAACAAATATTCAATATTACCTAGATCTGATCAGGACTGAGGTTGATAAAAAACATTTAACTTAATTTAAGTAGAAATTAATTTGAATATATGAAGTTTTAATGTGTGTGTATTAGTTTGATGTGTTTTTAAATATCAGTTTGTTGACTCTGGAGTCGTTACAGAACAAACATGAAATAATGTACATTTATTTAAAATATCAACACTTGGACTTTCTGTGCTTTAGTTTAATGTATGAATGTATTGATGTTAAGGGTATTCATTAGTTTAATTAAGGGTCATTGGCCGATATCGTTCTTATTGGAGTGCTCGTTTCACTGATGGCAGTGGATGAGATTTTTCTCCATTAAATGTTTTCTTTTAAATTAGTTTGAATCAGACCACAGGAGTGAAAACCATGACAACGGCTTCATTTATTCATTTACTGTGAACTCAGATGGAACCACTTGTATGGATGTTGTTTGGGTTTGTTTTTAATATGTGGTTGAATAATAACTTTAAACGTTTGTCTTTTCTGTTTATTCAGTGAATAAATAATGAATTAAAGACTGAATGAACATGTGAATTAAGACAGAACCGTCCTGATGGTGATTAAACTTGTTTCCAGACGAAGAACGCCAGTGTGTTGGGGTTCTGTTGGACCAACTGGAACGAGATCGTCTTCATCACCGACCAGGGAATCGAGTTCTACCAGGTGAGCATCTATAAAACTGATGGTTACACGCACGCATGCACGCACGCACGCACACACACACACACACACACACACACACCGTTTCTAACTTCCCATGTTATGAAATTCAGTGATGTGTAAAATTAAAGAACTCTGTATTGCCGCGTTTCTCGGCTCGACTCGACTCTGGTACCAGGTCCTATTCCTGGAGACCATCTCCGTGACAGGATACTACTGACTTTACAGTACCTGGTCGTCATAGCGATGCAGTGCTTTACTTCCGTGTCGTCTGCTCAGAGTTGCTGATAAACCCGCTCGTTGTGTGTTGTCTCGTCAAACTCATGCTGAATTTTTACGTCGGCCACCAAAGACTGAATCTCCTGACCATGGTGTAGTTTTACAGGCTGTCATCATGTGGATTCACCTACCGCTACATTTACTGTCCACTTCTGCATCTGGTTTTTGTAAAACAGCGGGTCACAGAGACGACTCTGACCAGTCAGTGGTCTGCGGTGTTCACACAGTGTCACCTTTAAGTATCTGGTCCCCAGTCCTGGAACCTCGGTGGAGGTGAGACCAAAAACACTAGTACTGGGTACCAGATTCCAGGTCCTTTTCCGTAACGGAAACGCAAAAAGATTGAGTTGAGTCGAGTCGGTACCACGTAGTGGAAACACAGCATAAGGTAAGGTGGCTGCGCAGGCCTCCGTTTCCCACAATGCACGTCACAACAAAATTCCTCAGATGCCCGAGTTCCCTCCCGACTCCGTTTGTAAACACATGGTTTGTTTCTGGTGGATGGAACTAAGACACTGTTCACCGTAACGCAAGAGATTCAGGTGAGTAATGACAGACAGACTGACAGATTCCTGATACCGAGGATATGACTGAGGTTTGACAGATTTGATGAAAAAGTGGTTACGAAAGTCTCCAGCACCTTTAAACTTTGTCTCAGTGCGAGTGTGTCTGAAGAACGCCTTTTTTTTTTTTTTGGATAGAACTTTGTGTTCTCCTTTAATTTCTAAACCTTTTACTTTGATGAAACATAATTTTAGATGTTTATAGTGTAATGTACATTATTGTGATAAAAGTGACAAAAAATAATCCTGAGTATATGTATGAATGTAGATATGGATGTAAGGTGAAAATGACCTTTTAAAGTGCTTGAATTTGACCTTTAAAATGTGTTTGGACCCTGTTATTCAGTCTGAACATTCAGTGGAGGGAGTTAGAATCAGCCTCGTCGTTTGTATTTTCTGTTTTTATGGATGATGACTGAGTAAACATAAACATAAACCTGGTGTGACCTTCAGGGGGTTCTGGCCGTGGTCAGTCTGTGTTCAGCCGCTCACTGCTCTTTTCCTCGGTCCGCTCGCAGGTGTTTCCAGACAAGAGGAGCCTGAAGCTGCTGAAGAGTCAGAGCATCAACGTGAACTGGTACCAGTACTGTCCGGAGACCGCCGTCATCCTGCTGTCCACCACCGTCCAGGGCAACGTCCTGCAGCCCTTCACCTTCAGGGTAAAACGTCCCACAGCGGAGGACTCATGTAGGCGTTGACAGCAGCAGTAGGGACGCACCCATCCCACTTTTCACTTCTGATGCCGATACCGATGCTGTGGCCTCGTGTTTCACTCGATACCCGATAACGATACGATATTGTTGATTTAGAGTCTGTAGAGCAGTGGGTTTCCAACCTTTTTTGACTCCTGACCCCATTTGAATGTCACAAATGTCTGGCGACCCCAGACATTCAAAACAGACGTTTTTTTTTTGTTTGTTTTTTTTTTTTTTTGTTAAATTAATTTGTTTTTGATCATGTAATCGTTTTTTATACTATGTTGCAAATAAACGTTAATTTTAGAGAACATTTAAACCAGGGGTCTCAAACATGTGTCCCGGGCGTCAAATGTGTTCTGCCAAAGGTTCCAATCTGACCCCTGAGATGAATTTACAAAGTGTGGAAATTCCACAGTCCAGACTGTGGAACTCATTTTAGTGTCGGTTCCACATACAGACCAATGTGATCTACAATATAACAAGAACAGCAGAAGAACCGACAAAAAAGAATGACTGCAGATTTACGACTGGGTTTGATGTGAAAATAATATTACATTATGTCTATAAATAATGACAACTTCAAATTTTTGTCTGTTTTAGTGCAAAAAATAACATTAAATTATGAAAATATTTACATTTACAAACTATCCTGTAACAATAAAATGTGAATAACCTGAACAAATATGACCAACCTGAAATGTCTGTATTAAATTCAGCCCAATTTGAACTCTTTTCTTCCTGTTCCTCAGTGTTTAGTGTCTTTGTAGATCTGATCCAGAATGCACATGGACTAATGAGAAGTGGAGGCAGAAGACTGTTAAAATTGTACTTCTTTTTCTTAGGAAATTTCAGTTTTTTCATGTTATTCACATCTTTTTTGTTTGGATAGTTTCTAAAAGTATTTTTATAATTTAATGGTGTTTTTTTTGCACTGAAACAAAGACAACAATGTGGAGTCATCATTATTTCTAGGTTATTCTGTTATTATTTTACTGGTTTGGCCCACTGCAGGTCAACTTGTGCTCAATGTGGCCCCTGAAAGAAAATGAGTTTGAGAGCCCTGATTTAGACTATATAATGTAGACTATATAATGTAAATTTTTATTGGTAAGTTTTAATTTTTTTTTTTATAAATTATTAGAAATTTCAGGCGACCCCAGACATTCAAAACAGACTTTTTTTGGCTAAAATTAATTTGTTTTTGATCGTGTAATAGTTTGCTAAATATGTGGCAAATAAATGTTAATTTTAGGCAACGTTTAGTCCAGTGGTTCCAACCTTTTTTGGCTCATGACCCCATTTTAGCGTCACACATTTCTGGCGACCCCAGACATTCAAAACAGAGACTTTTTTTTTTTTGCTGAAATTACTTTTATTTTCCTTGGTCAGGATATGTACAGTCAGTCCAGCTTGTATTTACAAGGCTGACAATTAATACTGAACAAACAAGAACTGAAACTATGAATTATGAAAGAGCTGCAGCATCTGAAACTGTTAAGAGTCTGAGCCTATTTTGGCTGTTTTTGAGTTCTTTTGATTTTGCCTTTATATACTATATAAACAAATGTTTACTATACCCATGTTTGGGATCTTCTTTTCCAGCACAACTTCATCTATCTCATCTGCCTTTTTTGTCACTTTAACCTACTATAGCAACACAAAAGGACAAAACACAAAAAATATAAAATCCGATTTGAAAAATGTATATAATTTATTGCATAAATAACACAAAGACGCTTAGTGAACCTTGTCAAAGACTTCAAAAGTGAATATTGGTTCCAAATATTAGGTATATAAAATCAAAATTGTAATAAATTAAAAATGTACTCAAATATTTGACCTAAAAGCAGATCTTTACAGAGGCGTTTTCTCAATTACTAGAAATTCCAGGCGACCCCACATGGGGTCCCGACCCCAGGGTTGAAAAACACTGCTGTAGAGCATCGTCCAACGTTAGCTGTGTTCTACCTCCAGCAGCAGCGGCTCCTTTGAGCTGTTGGAGTTCCTGGTGCTCCTTTTTTGTGGTGCTTCTGCAGACACGTCATTAAATTTGTGGTGTTGTATTTGGAAACATTCACCTGAAACACCTCCAAATCAGACCCCTTAGTTTACCACACTGGCAAAAAGTTTGACACTCGTAGAATTTAGGAAAATGTATTAATTTACTCCAATACCTTGATTCCTGTCGTTCCAAGTCATTTCTCATCAGGGTCTGCAAAGTTTGCGATAATCGGTTCCTAACTTCAATATAAATTGTTGGGTTAGAACGAGCGGAACTGAGTCGACTAACGATACTTTCTTTGCATCGCAGACATTTAAACACAGCAAAAAAAGTTTATAGTCACATAACCTAAGACCTACCACATCCAACTAAATACCTCTGAAAGACTTTTTAAAAAAAATTAAATTTGTTTACTTTAGTATTAAATACAGATTTGAGTTCTTATTCATCAATGAAGCTAATGTAATTACCACTACCACACTGGTCCACATGTGTGAAACCTGTCTGTCTGATCGTTGTCTCAGAATGGGACCATGTCGAAGATGTCCAAGTTTGAGATTGAGCTGCCGGTCGTCCCCAAACCCGCCAAACTCAGCCTGTCGGAGAGAGACATCGCCATGGCAACCATGTAAGAGGATTCCAGTGTTATTTGGTTGGCTTCAGTCCCTCCGTGGGTAGACTGAGCGTTAACGGTGTGTGTTTTGTGTAGTTATGGTCAGCTGTACGTCATGTATCTGAAGCATCACTCCAGGACGGCCAACAGCCCCAGTGCAGAGGTGGTCCTGTACCACCTGCCCAGGTGAGCGCCCAAACCACACCCCCTCACACCAGTTAACCAATGAGGAAAGGACTGTCAGTGGACAACACACCCACCCACTGACTGTTTCCTTCTAATATGTGTGGCTGTGTTTTCAGGGAGGGCACCTGTAAGAAGAGTCACGTGTTGAAGCTCAACACCACGGGGAAGTTCGCCTTGAATGTGGTCGACAACCTGGTGGTGGTTCATCACCAGAGCTCCCAGGTCAGTCAAGGTCAAAACCCTGTAGAACACATCGGAAAGCATTTATTTACACCTTGAAAAGTAATTAGAAGTGTTTTTAAGTCAATTCAAAAACATGACCAAAATTCCATTTTTCGGAGTACATACTATAGCCTTATATTCGACCACTGGGGGGCGCTGAAGACCCCCTGAAAGATGGTTTGAAAAACCTTTGAAATGTGTCCAAAACCATTTATTGAGACCTTTAAAAGTAATTAGAAGTGTTTTTATGTCAATTTAAAAATATGACCAAAATTCCATTTTTCGTAGCACGTACTATAGCCTTATATTCGACCACTGGGGGGCGCTGAACACCTCTTGAAAAATGGTTTGAAAAACCTCTGAAATCATTTATTTAGACCTTTAAATGTAATTAGAAGTCTTTTCAAGTCAATTAAAAAATATGAACAAAATTCCATTTTTCGTAGCACATACTATAGCCTTATATTCGACCACTGGGGGCGCTGAAGACCTCTTGAAAAATGGTTTGAAAAACCTCTGAAATGCATCCAAAACCATTTATTGAGACCTTTCAAAGTAATTAGAAGTGTTCTTAAGTCAGTTCAAAAATATGCCCAAAACTCCATTTTTCGGAGAACGTATTATAGCCTTATATTCGACCACTGGGGGGCGCTGAAGACCCCCTGAAAAATAGTTTGAAAAACCTTCAGAATATCTCAGAAATCATTTATTGAGACATTGAGAAGTAATTAGAAGTGTTTTTAAGTCAATTAAAAAATATGACCAAAATTCAATTTTTCGGAGCACATACTATAGCCTCATATTCGACCACTGGGGGGCGCTGAAGACCCCCTGAAAAATGGTTTGAAAAACCTTTGAAATGCATCCACAACCATTTGTTGAGACCTTTAAAAGTAATTAGAAGTGTTTTCAAGTCAATTAAAAAATATGACCAAAATTCCATTTGTCGTAGCACATACTATAGCCTTATATTCAACCACTGGGGGGCGCTGAAGACCTCTTGAAAAATGGTTTGAAAAACCTCTGAAATGCATCCAAAACCATTTATTGAGACATTTAAAAGTAATTAGAAGTGTTTTTATGTCAATTAAAAAATATGACCAAAATTCCATTTTTCGGAGCACATACTATAGCCTTATATTCGACCACTGGGGGGTGCTGAAGACCCCCTGAAAAATGATTTGAAAAACCTGTGAAATGCGTCCAAAACCATTTATTGAGACCTTTTTAAGTAATTAGAAGTGTTTTTATGTCAATTTAAAAATATGACCAAAATTCCATTTTTCGTAGCACGTACTATAGCCTTATATTCGACCACTGGGGGGCGCTGAACACCTCTTGAAAAATGGTTTGAAAAACCTCTGAAATGCATCCAAAACCATTTATTGAGACATTTAAAAGTAATTAGAAGTGTTTTTATGTCAATTAAAAAATATGACCAAAATTCCATTTTTCGGAGCACATACTATAGCCTTATATTCGACCACTGGGGGGTGCTGAAGACCCCCTGAAAAATGATTTGAAAAACCTGTGAAATGCGTCCAAAACCATTTATTGAGACCTTTTTAAGTAATTAGAAGTGTTTTTATGTCAATTTAAAAATATGACCAAAATTCCATTTTTCGGAGCACATACTATAGCCTTATATTCGACCACGGGTGGGCGCTGAAGACCCCGTAAAAAATGATTTGAAAAACCCTCAGAATACCTCAGAAATCATTTATTGAGACCTTTATAAGTAATTAGAAGTGTTTTTAAGTCAATTAAAAAATATGACCAAAATTCAATTTTTCGGAGCACATACTATAGCCTCATATTCGACCACTGGGGGGCGCTGAAGACCCCCTGAAAAATGGTTTGAAAAACCTTTGAAATGCATCCACAACCATTTGTTGCGACCTTTAAAAGTAATTAATAGTGTTTTTAAGTCAACTAAAAAATATGACCAAAATTCCATTTTTCGGAGTACATACTATAGCCTTATATTCGACCACTGGGGGGCGCTGAAGACCCCCTGAAAAATTGTTTGAAAAACCTTTGAAATGTGTCCAAAACCATTTATTGAGACATTTAAAAGTAATTAGAAGTGTTTTTATGTCAATTAAAAAATATGACCAAAATTCCATTTTTCGTAGCACGTACTATAGCCTTATATTCGACCACTGGGGGGCGCTGAAGACCTCTTGAAAAATGGTTTGAAAAACCTCTGAAATGCATCCAAAACCATTTATTGAGACCTTTTTAAGTAATTAGAAGTGTTTTTAAGTCAATTAAAAAATATGACCAAAATTCAGTTTTTTGGAGCACATTACTATAGCCTTATATTCGACCACGGGTGGGCGCTGAAGACCCCGTAAAAAATGATTTGAAAAACCCTCAGAATACCTCAGAAATCATTTATTGAGACCTTTAAAAGTAATTAAAAGTGTTTTTAAGTCAATTAAAAAGTATGACCAAAATTCCACTTTTCGGAGCACATACTATAGCCTTATCTATGACCACTGGGGGGCGCTGAAGACCCCCTGAAAAATGGTTTGAAAAACCTTTGAAATGCATCCAAAACCATTTATTGAGACCTTTCAGAGTAATTAGAAGTGTTTTTAAGTCAATTAAAAAATATGACCAAAATTCCATTTTTCGGAGCACATACTATAGCCTTATATTCGACCACTGGGGGGTGCTGAAGACTCCCTGAAAAATGATTTGAAAAACCTCTGAAATGCGTCCAAAACCATTTATTGAGACCTTTTGAAGTAATTAGAAGTGTTTTTAAGTCAATTAAAAAATATGACCAAAATTCAGTTTTTTGGAGCACATACTATAACCATATTTTCGACCACTGGGGGGCGCTGAAGACCCTTTGAAAAGTAGTTGGAAAAACCTTCAGAATACCTCAGAAATCATTTATTGAGACCTTTCAAAGTAATTAGAAGTGTTTTTAAGTCAATTAAAAAATATGACCAAAATTCCATTTTCGGAGCACATACTATAACCTTATATTCGACCATGGGTGGGCGCTGAAGACCCCGTAAAAAATGATTTGAAAAACCCTCAGAATACCTCAGAAATCATTTATTGAGACCTTTCAAAGTAATTAGAAGTGTTTTTAAGTCAATTAAAAAATATGACCAAAATTCCATTTTTCGGAGCAAATACTATAGCCTTATATTCGACCACTGGGGGGCGCTGAAGACCTCCTGAAAAATGGTTGGAAAAACCTCTGAAATGCGTCCAAAACCATTAGAAGTGTTTTTTAAGTCATTTAAAAAATATGACCAAAATTTCATTTTTCGGAGCACATACTATAGCCTTATATTCGACCACTGGGGGGCGCTGAAGACCCCCTGAAAAATGGTTTGAAAAACCTCTGAAATGCGTCCAAAACAATTTATTGAGACCTTTATAAGTAATTAGAAGTGTTTTTAAGTCAATTAAAAAATATGACCAAAATTCAGTTTTTTGGAGCACATACTATAGCCTTATATTCGAACAATGGGGGGTGCTGAAGACCTCCTGAAAAATGGTTTGAAAAATCTTCAGAATACCTCAGAAATCATTTATTGAGACCTTTAAAAGTAATTAGAAGTGTTTTCAAGTCAATTAAAAAATATGACCAAAATTCCATTTTTCGGAGCACATACTATAGCCTTATATTCGACCACTGGGGGGCGCTGAAGACCCCCTGAAAAATGGTTTGAAAAACCTTCAGAATACCTCAGAAATCATTTATTGAGACCTTTAAAAGTAATTAGAAGTGTTTTCAAGTCAATTAAAAAATATGACCAAAATTCCATTTTTCGGAGTACATACTATAGCCTTATATTCGACCACTGGGGGGCGCTGAAGACCCCCTGAAAAATGGTTTGAAAAACCTTCAGAATACCTCAGAAATCATTTATTGAGACATTTCAAAGTAATTAGAAGTGTTTTTACGTCAATTAAAAAGTATGACAAAAAATTCCATTTTTCGGAGCACATACTATAGCCTTATATTCGACCACTGGGGGGCGCTGAAGACCTCTTGAAAAATGGTTTGAAAAACCTCTGAAATCATTTATTGAGACCTTTAAAAGTAATTAGAAGTGTTTTTAAGTCAATTAAAAAATATGAACAAAATTCCATTTTTCGTAGCACATACTATAGCCTTATATTCGACCACTGGGGGGCGCTGAAGACCTCTTGAAAAATGGTTTGAAAAACCTCTGAAATGCATCCAAAACCATTTATTGAGACATTTAAAAGTAAATAGAAGTGTTTTTAAGTCAATTAAAAATATGACCAAAATTCCATTTTTCGGAGCACATACTATAGCCTTATATATGACCACTGGGGGGTGCTGAAGACCCCCTGAAAAATGGTTAGAAAAACCTTCAGAATACCTCAGAAATCATTTATTGAGACCTTTAAAAGTAATTAGAAGTGTTTTCAAGTCAATTAAAAAATATGACCAAAATTCCATTTTTCGGAGCACATACTATAGCCTTATCTATGACCAGTGGGGGGCGCTGAAGACCCCCTGAAAAATGGTTTGAAAAACCTTTGAAATGCATCCAAAACCATTTATTGAGACCTTTCAAAGTAATTAGAAGTGTTTTTAAGTCAATTAAAAAATATGAACAAAATTCCATTTTTCGGAGCACATACTATATAGCCTTATATTCGACCACTGGGGGGTGCTGAAGACCCCCTGAAAAATGATTTGAAAAACCTCTGAAATGCTTCCAAAACCATTTATTGAGACCTTTTTAAGTAATTAGAAGTGTTTTTATGTCAATTAAAAAATATGACCAAAATTCCATTTTTCGGAGCACATACTATAGCCTTATATTCGACCACTGGGGGGTGCTGAAGACTCCCTGAAAAATGATTTGAAAAACCTCTGAAATGCGTCCAAAACCATTTATTGAGACCTTTTGAAGTAATTAGAAGTGTTTTTAAGTCAATTAAAAAATATGACCAAAATTCAGTTTTTTGGAGCACATACTATAACCTTATATTCGACCACTGGGGGGCGCTGAAGACCCTTTGAAAAGTAGTTGGAAAAACCTTCAGAATACCTCAGAAATCATTTATTGAGACCTTTCAAAGTAATTAGAAGTGTTTTTAAGTCAATTAAAAAGTATGACCAAAATTCCACTTTTCGGAGCACATACTATAGCCTTATCTATGACCACTGGGGGGCGCTGAAGACCCCCTGAAAAATGGTTTGAAAAACCTTTGAAATGCATCCAAAACCATTTATTGAGACCTTTCAAAGTAATTAGAAGTGTTTTTAAGTCAATTAAAAAATATGACCAAAATTCCATTTTTCGGAGCACATACTATAGCCTTATATTCGACCACTGGGGGGTGCTGAAGACCCCCTGAAAAATGATTTGAAAAACCTCTGAAATATGTCCACAACCATTTATTGAGACCTTTATAAGTAATTAGAAGTGTTTTTAAGTCAATTAAAAAACATGACCAAAATTCCATTTTTCGGAGCACATACTATAGCCTTATATTCGACCACTGGGGGGCGCTGAACACCTCCTGAAAAATGGTTTGAAAAACCTCTGAAATGCGTCCAAAACCATTAGAAGTGTTTTTTAAGTCATTTAAAAAATATGACCAAAATTCCATTTTTCGGAACACATACTATAGCCTTATATTCGACCACTGGGGGGCGCTGAAGACCCCCTGAAAAATGGTTTGAAAAACCTCTGAAATGCGTCCAAAACAATTTATTGAGACCTTTCAAAGTAATTAGAAGTGTTTTTAAGTCAATTAAAAAATATGACCAAAATTCAGTTTTTTGGAGCACATACTATAGCCTTATATTCGACCACTGGGGGGCGCTGAAGACCCCTTGAAAAATAGTTTGAAAAACGTTCAGAATACCTCAGAAATCATTTATTGAGACATTTCAAAGTAATTAGAAGTGTTTTTAAGTCAATTAAAAAGTATGACAAAAGATTCCATTTTTTGGAGCACATACTATAGCCTTATATTCGACCACTGGGGGGCGCTGAAGACCTCTTGAAAAATGGTTTGAAAAACCTCTGAAATCCTTTTTTGAGACCTTTAAAAGTAATTAGAAGTGTTTTTAAGTCAATTAAAAAATATGAACAAAATTCTATTTTTCGGAGCACATACTATAGCCTTATATTCGACCACTGGGGGGTGCTGAAGACCCCCTGAAAAATGATTTGAAAAACCTCTGAAATGCGTTCAAAACCATTTATTGAGACCTTTTTAAGTAATTAGAAGTGTTTTTAAGTCAATTAAAAAATATGACCAAAATTCAGTTTTTACGAGCACATACTATATCCTTGTATTCGACCAGTGGGGGGCGCTGAAGACCTCCTAAAAAATGGTTTGAAAAACCTTCAGAATACCTCAGAAATCATTTATTGAGACCTTTAAAAGTAATTAGAAGTGTTTTTAAGCCAATTCAAAAATATGAACAAAATTCCATTTTTCAGGGCACATACTATAGCCTTATATTCGACCACTGGGGGGCGCTGAAGACCCTTTGAAAAGTAGTTTGAAAAACCTTCAGAATACCTCAGAAATCATTTATTGAGACCTTTCAAAGTAATTAGAAGTGTTTTTAAGTCAATTTAAAAATATGACCAAAATTCAGTTTTTTGGAGCACATACTATAGCCTTATATTCGACCACTGGGGGGCGCTGAAGACCCCTTGAAAAGTAGTTTGAAAAACCTTCAGAATACTTCAGAAATCATTTATTGAGACCTTTATAAGTAATTAAAAGTGTTTTTAAGTCAATTAAAAAATATGACCAAAATTCCATTTTTCGGAGCACATACTATAGCCTCATATTCGACCACTGGGGGGCGCTGAAGACCCCCTGAAAAATGGTTTGAAAAACCTTTGAAATGCATCCACAACCATTTGTTGAGACCTTTAAAAGTAATTAATAGTGTTTTTAAGTCAATTAAAAAATATGACCAAAATTCCATTTTTCAGAGCACATACCATAGCCTTATATTCAACCACTGGGGGGCGCTGAAGACCCCTTGAAAAATAGTTTGAAAAACGTTCAGAATACCTCAGAAATCATATATTGAGGCCTTTCAAAGTAATTAGAAGTGTTTTTAAGTCAATTAAAAAATATGACCAAAATTCCATTTTTCAGGGTACATACTATAGGCTTATATTCGACCACTGGGGGGCGCTGAAGACCTCTTGAAAAATGGTTTGAAAAACCTCTGAAATCATTTATTGAGACCTTTAAAAGTAATTAGAAGTGTTTTCAAGTCAATTAAAAAATATGACCAAAATTCCATTTGTCGTAGCACATACTATAGCCTTATATTCAACCACTGGGGGGCGCTGAAGACCTCTTGAAAAATGGTTTGAAAAACCTCTGAAATGCATCCAAAACCATTTATTGAGACATTTAAAAGTAATTAGAAGTGTTTTTATGTCAATTAAAAAATATGACCAAAATTCCATTTTTCGGAGCACATACTATAGCCTTATATTCGACCACTGGGGGGTGCTGAAGACCCCCTGAAAAATGATTTGAAAAACCTGTGAAATGCGTCCAAAACCATTTATTGAGACCTTTTTAAGTAATTAGAAGTGTTTTTATGTCAATTTAAAAATATGACCAAAATTCCATTTTTCGTAGCACGTACTATAGCCTTATATTCGACCACTGGGGGGCGCTGAACACCTCTTGAAAAATGGTTTGAAAAACCTCTGAAATGCATCCAAAACCATTTATTGAGACATTTAAAAGTAATTAGAAGTGTTTTTATGTCAATTAAAAAATATGACCAAAATTCCATTTTTCGGAGCACATACTATAGCCTTATATTCGACCACTGGGGGGTGCTGAAGACCCCCTGAAAAATGATTTGAAAAACCTGTGAAATGCGTCCAAAACCATTTATTGAGACCTTTTTAAGTAATTAGAAGTGTTTTTATGTCAATTTAAAAATATGACCAAAATTCCATTTTTCGTAGCACGTACTATAGCCTTATATTCGACCACTGGGGGGCGCTGAACACCTCTTGAAAAATGGTTTGAAAAACCTCTGAAATCATTTATTTAGACCTTTAAATGTAATTAGAAGTCTTTTCAAGTCAATTAAAAAATATGAACAAAATTCCATTTTTCGTAGCACATACTATAGCCTTATATTCGACCACTGGGGGGCGCTGAAGACCTCTTGAAAAATGGTTTGAAAAACCTCTGAAATGCATCCAAAACCATTTATTGAGACCTTTCAAAGTAATTAGAAGTGTTCTTAAGTCAGTTCAAAAATATGCCCAAAACTCCATTTTTCGGAGAACGTATTATAGCCTTATATTCGACCACTGGGGGGCGCTGAAGACCCCCTGAAAAATAGTTTGAAAAACCTTCAGAATATCTCAGAAATCATTTATTGAGACATTGAGAAGTAATTAGAAGTGTTTTTAAGTCAATTAAAAAATATGACCAAAATTCAATTTTTCGGAGCACATACTATAGCCTCATATTCGACCACTGGGGGGCGCTGAAGACCCCCTGAAAAATGGTTTGAAAAACCTTTGAAATGCATCCACAACCATTTGTTGCGACCTTTAAAAGTAATTAATAGTGTTTTTAAGTCAACTAAAAAATATGACCAAAATTCCATTTTTCGGAGTACATACTATAGCCTTATATTCGACCACTGGGGGGCGCTGAAGACCCCCTGAAAAATTGTTTGAAAAACCTTTGAAATGTGTCCAAAACCATTTATTGAGACATTTAAAAGTAATTAGAAGTGTTTTTATGTCAATTAAAAAATATGACCAAAATTCCATTTTTCGTAGCACGTACTATAGCCTTATATTCGACCACTGGGGGGCGCTGAAGACCTCTTGAAAAATGGTTTGAAAAACCTCTGAAATCATTTATTGAGACCTTTAAAAGTAATTAGAAGTGTTTTTAAGTCAATTAAAAAATATGAACAAAATTCCATTTTTCGTAGCACATACTATAGCCTTATATTCGACCACTGGGGGGCGCTGATGACCTCTTGAAAAATGGTTTGAAAAACCTCTGAAATGCATCCAAAACCATTTATTGAGACCTTTTTAAGTAATTAGAAGTGTTTTTAAGTCAATTAAAAAATATGACCAAAATTCAGTTTTTTGGAGCACATTACTATAGCCTTGTATTCGAACAATGGGGGGCACTGAAGACCTCCTTAAAAATGGTTTGAAAAACCTTCAGAATACCTCAGAAATCATTTATTGAGACCTTTAAAATCAATTAGAAGTGTTTTTAAGTCAATTCAAAAATATGAACAAAATTCCATTTTTCAGGGCACATACTATAGCCTTATATTCGACCACTGGGGGGCGCTGAAGACCCTTTGAAAAGTAGTTTGAAAAACCTTCAGAATACCTCAGAAATCATTTATTGAGACCTTTCAAAGTAATTAGAAGTGTTTTTAAGTCAATTAAAAAATATGACCAAAATTCCATTTTTCGGAGCACATACTATAGCGTTATATTCGACCACGGGGGGGGGGGGGGGGGGGGCGCTGAAGACCCCCTGAAAAATGATTTGAAAAACCTTCAGAATACCTCAGAAATCATTTATTGATACCTTTAAAAGTAATTAGAAGTGTTTTTAAGTCAATTAAAAAGTATGACCAAAATTCCATTTTTCAGGGCACATACTATAGCCTTATATTCAACCACTGGGGGGCGCTGAAGACAAATGGTTTAAAACATGTTGTCAGATTTACTTCTCTTCCTTGTAAAGACTACAATAGTCCCTGGGGTGTTTTAGTCACGTAGAATAATCTCCAGGTGGTCGAGTACTAATACTCCACTCTTTGAAAATGTACATGTTTTTAGAAACGCTTCTAGAAAATTCTAAATCTTTTCTAAGACCTCAATAAATATAAATAACCTGATCATGTAAGAATATTTTCCAGGGATTCATAGATATTTACGTGTTTTAGCTCCTGTTCCTTGAAACATTTTTGAGTTTAATTTTTTTTTTTTCCCCTTCAGACGTCTCTGATCTTCGACATTAAACTGAAGGATCCGGACTGTGCTGTGAACACCCATCAGCCCGTTCTGCCGGCCCGGTCCATCCACCCCTACAGGATCCCACTGTCAGGTAGGACCTCTTCAGTCCTGGACCTCCTCCTGTGTTTTCTGGGTCTTCATAGTGTTTGTGTTTCCAGGTCCAGCCGTCGTTCCCTCTCAGCCTCCGGTTCCCTGTCAGCTCTGTATCCTTCATCATCAAACTGTCGCTCAGATTCATTTATGTTTTACCGCAGTCCAACTTAACCTTCACTGTCAGACTCTTCATCCTGGAGCGTCTTCCAGCCCGACATCATCATCAGTGCAAGTGAAGGTATGAGTTTCAGAAGAACAGTCAACACACAGAAACCCCAACATTCACTTTATCTGATAAAACAAAGAACAGCATCAAAATCTCACATCAAACAAGTTTCAATCTGGACAAAAACAGCTCAAATATCCAAACTCCTGTATGCTGACGCTGTGTGGTCTGGTTGGTTTCCAGGTTACCTGTGGTACCTTCAGGTGAAGCTGCCTCCCACCGTGAACCTGCTGCAGGATAAAGGCAAACTGATGGACTTCCTGTTACGACGCAGAGACTGCAAGATGGTCATCCTGTCTGTCTGCTCTCAGAGTACGTCTGTCTGAGGTTATTGAACACCACTGAGGAAACGGAACAGATGAAGTTTACACTCACATAGAAATAACATGTGACTCTGAATATATAGGTGGAATAGATAAAGTAATCTTTTATTAAAACAGGTTAAAAAAAAAAAAATTGCTGAAACATTAACAGAATTTTAAAAAATAACCAGATAAGAGCAGCTACTACCATTAAAAAATTGTAAAAAATTAATAAAATAGTGCCGCTAAATCTGTCTGTACTGATGTAAACCAATAATAGACACAGTACATATGAAGATCTGTTATTGCTTAACTCAAGATGATGGTTTTGGTTTGGAGGTGGAAGTTTTTGCTCTAATTTTTACATTTAAATGGAGTTAAATTTAAACAGGTTTACAACTGGTTGGTCAATGAATGCAGTCTGGTATAAAAACAACTGGAAAATGACAAGTTTTAGTTAAAATTTGATGTGTTTTTTTTTTCTAAGATAAAGCAAATCTGGTACCTAAAATTGTAAAAGTAAAAAAACTCAGAAATAAAAGGCAGAACTGAAAGATTATCAAGTTGACAAAGTCTGGAAACGAAGAAAGAAAATGTTAAACAAATGCATTAAACAAGAAAAGCACTCAGAGAGCGCAGACCTCCACCAGGACAGATCTGTCGTTCCGACACCCCCCCCCCCCCCCCCCACACCATCAAAATTTAATCCTTTCTTCCTTGTGCCTGTATCAACATTTCCTGAAAATTTCATGAAAATCTGTCCATAACTTTTTGAGTTATCCTACTAACAAACAAACAAGCAAACACACAAAGCAAAGTGATCACAATACTCCTGGCAGAGGTAATAATTAGGAAACCGTCTGGGTCATGTGACCTTGTTTACAGTTCTTTGTGTTTGTTTCCTGTGTCCTTATGTCAGTCCTGGACGGAGGGGACAAGGGGAGTCTTCCTGTGGTGGCCACGGTCTTCGACAAACTCAACCAGGTGTATAAGGAATACCTGGAGGCGGAGCAGACCTACACGGCGGTGAGTCACATGACACACATTCACCTCTGGTACCTGCACAAGTCCTGACCCGTTTTAGTGTATTTATTTTTATTTTGTCTGTCTTTGTTCACCACTGTGTTGTTTTCAATCAGGTTTCTACAGGTTAAATTTAAGACGTTTGTAAGACACCGAGAACAGAATTTAATGCCCATTTTATGGCCATACTGTCAAAAGTTCATGACCCCTACAATTTAGGAAAATGTATTTAATTAACCCAACGCCTTGATTCCCACCAGGGGCTGTGAAGTTAGTTGAGAACTGATTCTTATTTCCGGTAACGACCTGGCCACATTTAAACACAATACACCAAACAAGTTTATACCAACATAACTTAAGCCCTACCATATTAAATTTAACACCTTTTAAAGTTTTTTTTTAAGATATTAAATTCAAGACTTTTAAAAGACCCTGTGGGAACCCTGTAAATAAACTTGACCCGGTCCACAGGCCATGGAGTCCGGTGCGAGCCGAGGCAGCGCTGCACAAAAGCGACCAATCAGGACGCAGGCGGTCATCGACCAGTCGGACATGTACACGCACGTCCTGTCAGCGTTCACGGAGAGGAAGGTAACGTCACATGCTGCTCAATTTTTATTACTGTTATTTATTTAAACAGGGACAATGCACAATACAGATTAACCTTAAAGGTGCGGGAGACTTTCCTGACCAATTTTTCATTAAATCTGTCAAACCTCAGTCACATCGTCAGTGTCATGAATCTGTCAGTCTGTCTGTCATTACTCACCTGAATCTCTTGCATTACGGTCAACAGTTTCTTAGTGCCATCCACCAGAAACAAACCATGTGTTTACAAACAGAGCCGGTCACTTGGGCATCTTCGGAATTTTGTCGTGACGTGCATTGTGGGAATCAAAGGCTCGCACAGCCACCTGCCAGCAGCAGCTGGAACAGACACGACACAGAAATGGCAGGAGCTCCCTTCCCTCTCTGCATATTCCTCCAGCCGTTTCCACGTCGTGTTTCATCCATATTATGTCATAGTGTCACTGCAGCTGCCGCTGTCTGGGCAAACCTCCCTTTCCCACAATGCACGTCAAATGTTACCAGCTCTGTTTGTAAACACATGGTTTGTTTCTGGTGGATGGTACTAAGAAACTGTTCACTGTAATGCAAGAGATTCAGGTGAGTAATGACAGACGAACAGATTCATGACACTGAGGATGTGACTGAGGTTTGACAGATTTGATGAAAAATTGGTCAGGAAAGTCATACGCAGCTTTAAATAACTAAACCTCTGTTTGTTTTTCCGTGCAGGGCGTGTCCCATAAGTTCACCATCGCCGTCCTCATGGAGTACATCCGCTCTCTGAACCAGTTCCAGATCACGGTCCAGGTAAGTCCCACAGCCCCACCCCGCCCCCGTCCGGTGTTCCGCATGTACTGACCGACTGTTGTGTTTGGGTGTCAGCATTACCTGTACGAGCTGGTCATCAAGACGCTGGTGGCACACAACCTGTTCTACATGTTACACCAGTTCCTCCAGTACCACGTCCTCAGCGACTCCAAACCCCTGGTGAGTCTGGACCCCACATGGACCGCTACGACAGAACACACCCTGGACTAAAGGTTGTGATTGGTTCTGGTAACCGGGTCTTCTTCCTGTTTCAGGCGTGTTTGCTGCTGTCGTTGGAGAGTACGTATCCTCCTGCTCATCAGCTGTCTCTGGACATGTTGAAGGTAACGCTCGTTCTTTCTCAACCTTAAACATTACGTCTGTTCTGTGTCTCAAACCCGTTCGTCTCCTCCTCTGTGTCCAGCGTCTGTCCACGGCCAATGACGAGATAGTGGAGGTCCTCCTGTCCAAGCAGCAGGTTCTGGGCGCGCTCAGATTCATCCGCAGCGTCGGTGAGTGGGTTAGGGTCAGCCCTAACCCAGAGTTTATTATATTTATCTGCACAAAGACGTTCAAACACAAACTGTATTTCCACCGTTTACAGCGATGGTTTTGACTGTGAATATTATAACATCAGTCATTTTTAAAGGAATATGTCCATATATGGACTGGACTGACCGTCAGATGCTTTTCTGTCACAGGTGGCCATGACAACGTGTCGGCGCGGAAGTTTCTGGACGCGGCGCTGCAGACCGGAGACCAGATGTTGTTCTACACTGTGTTCAGGTCGTTTCAACAGAGGAACCAACGACTGAGAGGAAGTCCCGCCTTCAACCCAGGTGATGCCAAACACATACTGTTAAAACAGTCACAGAAACTGCTGTAGAATCACATGTCAGTATTTTTTCTGGCATCAATCTGATGTGTTTAGATCATGGGTGTCCAACATTTTTTAAAACTGTAAGCTACATTTAAAATGACCAAGACTAAATAATCTACAGTCACAGAAAAAATTATCAGACCACCCCTTGTTTTCTTCAATTTCTTTTAATGCCTGGTCCAACTATAGGTCCATTTGTTTGGACAAATATGACAACAACAAAAATAGCTCATAGTAGTTTAATTTCAGGGCTGATATCTAGCCATTTAACATGTTTTCTTGATAATAACCAAAATCACTTCAGTTCTTCCATCAATATCTATGGCATTGTACTGACAAAAACAGCGCTTTTATTCATTCCATGTTTTCTGTTCTGTTTTAGTCACATGACACACACAGGAGTTAGGACTGGATTGCAGAACCATTGTTTTTGATGACTTTGGATGGTCTAATGATTTTTTCCATGACTGTATATATATATATATACATACAGCAGTAACAACATCATTTAGCTCATAGGCTCACTTGTATGTTAAATTTTTTTTATGCTAATTGACTTATCGGACACACCTGCTTCACATGCGCTTCAGAAAATTGGAAACCCTGGATTCGACGTTTCAGTCCGTTATTGGCTTTCTTTCAGAGTTTGCATGTAGTTAGTGACGTAGAATCAAACTTCCTGTTGTTGTGTTCAGCTCGTTAAACTACGTCACTTCCTTTTTCCATTATTTAATTGTTTTCGCAGATGTAAATGAATTAAATAAGTCAAATTAGCCTGTATTTGGACAAATCCAGTTGTGTTAAACTGATTTCTGGAGTTATCGATTATTCAAATTTTATATTCTATTACAGTTTATTGCTTATAACACCTATTAATTTATTCTATTTTTACTGTTTTTTTTTACATTGCATGGCTTCTGAATAACAAGGTGAGAGGAAAAACAGTATCTTAGCTCTATTTCCTGTGTATCTTGTGAAGTGACATTAAAAAATCTTTGAGTCTTTATTATTGATCATGTAAACAGTATAGTCTGGTTATAATAAATCAGATTAACACACCTGTACTCTGATGTCTTCATACACGTACACAGGTCAATCTGATGTATTTAGTTCTTTTACATCTGCACATGTGGAAAAACAATTAAATCATAGAAAACAGAAGTGACATAATCAAATGTGAGTTAAAGACAATAACAGGAAGTTTGATTCAACATCACTACATACGCAAGAACTCTGACAGAAATCTAATAACGGACTGAAATGTCTAAACCAGGGTTTTTTCGTATTTCTGAAGTGCATGTGAACGCATCAGATTGTTCTGGTTGTGTGACTGTTGTGGTACTTACAGGAGAACACTGTGAGGAACATGTGGTCCACTTCAAGCAGCTGTTTGGAGAACAGGCTCTGATGAAACCCTCCACCGTGTGAACCACTGGGACCACCTGACCTTTGACCTGAAGAGACAGAGGGAGGGGGCCACGTTACAAACGTCACAGCATGAGGAGGACAGCGCCCGATAGGACCTTAAACACACCAGAGCAGACTGAGGTTCATGAACCTGCAGCACCATCTTCTGGTCACGTACTGGGACTGCAGCAGGAATTTCATTTAACACTGAAACTCATTTTCATACTAATAATTATTTAATAATATTTTTTGTACAAGGGCAGCAGTTTCCTTGTTTGATCTATAAAATGTTTCAATCAGCGGTTTTTCCACCAACTGTGCTTTATTTTATTTGTGCGTCTTCTACACATTTAAATCCAGAAAATACATGTTAAGGTTTATGAATGTCAGTTCAGAGCCTGTTTATCACCCTCCTGATGCTTATTTTCTCAACTGTAAATGAGGCTAAAATCTGGTAAAAGACACATTAAGGATTGTTTTATAAATCAATAAAGAATGTATTAATAATCAGAAACAGAAAATCAATTAATGCCAATTAAAATGTTTTGTGTCAGGTTCAGAAACAGAAAACTGATTCAAATCATATATTACATTTTTTTGGTCCTTTTCCTGGTGTTTCATTGCTAACCGAGCTGAAGTATTTTCCTTCTTTGTATTTCAGTTGGATTTATCATCATGTGAGTGTGTTTTGTCACATTCAATATGTGGACAAAAGTATGTGGACATGTTGAATTCAGGTGTTTTTTTTTCTAACAGGGGTCTGGGATACAAAACAATAATGACTAATGTCATAATATAGTTTTGTATTGGCAAATATTCCATTGGTTAGTTTGGTTTAAATTATCTTTGTTTCCAAAATGCCTCAGAGATGGTTTTGACTGAATTTCTCTCAACATTGATTTGGTTTTTTATCCATGACTATGATTTTAAATTTCTACAATATTTTTCATGCTCTTGCTGTAAATAATAATTTTCTACAACAGTTAACCATCTATTTTCTTCACATCTGACTGAAGAAGAAAAATCTACCATTAAACTTCAAGGAAATATTGATGTTTTTATCTCAAATCCTCATGAACAGAATTTCTTACAGTTCTAGGCATGACATGTCCCAATACTTTTGTCCATATAGTGTATGTTCCCAGGACCATATTCGACGTGAATCCTTCATGTGTCTGTTGTTTATTGCAGTTTATTTTCTGTTGACATGAACGTTCATTCATTCATTCCAAGTGACACTGACCTGCTGCATGAAAATGCTTCATGTGTTCACACTTTCATGTCGTCTGATCAGAAATCTGCAACAAACAGCACGGGGATCAATACATGTACAGACTGTATATAAGACATGGATTATTGTGTAAAATAAAGGCTGTTAAACAGACACTGCCTCCTCTGGTTCATGGTTCACATTTATACTAATCACATGATCAAGTTGAAGGTGGCGGTTTAATCAAATACTTCATAGTTGTGGCTCGTTCCTCATATTTGTGTTTATTTTTCACTGGATTGGGGTGAAACTTTAACTTAAGACCCAACAAACAGAAGATAAATTTCTACCCAAATTTTAAAAATGTGCAAAAGGTAAGTTTTCTCCTACTTCTTGAAACTGAAATTTGACTTAGGACTGGGCAGTATTGCAAATTAATTGACTCTAAAAATCAAGAAAAACTACAAGAAACTGAAAAGAAATGACAGTCAGTAGAAATAGTACGGAAGAGGATTAGGGCCATTGGAACAAAAAAAAGTAAGCAAAACATACATGGAAATACACAAAAAATATGCTAATACATAAAACATAGACTAAAATACACAACAATATACTAAATAAACACCAAAAACATGCACTAGAATACACAACAATATACTAGATAAACACCAAAAACATAGACTAAAATACACAACAATATACTAAATAAACACCAAAAACATGCACTAGAATACACAACAATATACTAGATAAACACCAAAAACATAGACTAAAATACACAACAATATACTAAATAAACACCAAAAACACGCACTAGAATACACAACAATATACTAAATAAACACCAAAAACACGCACTAGAATACACAACAATATACTAAATAAACACCAAAAACACGCACTAGAATACACAACAATATACTAAATAAACACCAGAAACACGCACTAGAATACACAATATACTAAATAAACACCAAAAACACGCACTAGAATACACAACAATATACTAAATAAACACCAAAAACACGCACTAGAATACACAACAATATACTAAATAAACACCAAAAACACGCACTAGAATACACAACAATATACTAAATAAACACCAAAAACACGCACTAGAATACACAACAATATACTAAATAAACACCAAAAACACGCACTAGAATACACAACAATATACTAAATAAACACCAAAAACACGCACTAGAATACACAACAATATACTAAATAAACACCAAAAACACGCACTAGAATACACAACAATATACTAAATAAACACCAAAAACACGCACTAGAATACACAACAATATACTAAATAAACACCAGAAACACGCACTAGAATACACAATATACTAAATAAACACCAAAAACACGCACTAGAATACACAAAAATATACTAAATAAACACCAAAAACACGCACTAGAATACACAACAATATACTAAATAAACACCAAAAACACGCACTAGAATACACAACAATATACTAAATAAACACCAAAAACACGCACTAGAATACACAATATACTAAATAAACACCAAAAACACGCACTAGAATACACAACAATATACTAGATAAACACCAAAAACACGCACTAGAATACACAACAATATACTAAATAAACACCAAAAACACGCACTAGAATACACAACAATATACTAGATAAACACCAAAAACACGCACTAGAATACACAACAATATACTAGATAAACACCAAAAACATAGACTAAAATACACAACAATATACTAAATAAACACCAAAAACATACACTAGAATACACAATATACTAGATAAATACCAAAAACATACAGTAAAATACACAAAAGGGCGAAGTCAAGGGAAGGTTAACATCTGGTCAAAAAAATTAAATGACAATCTACACCAAACTTATATTTTTGGGTGGGTAATTACTTACATTTTCAGGAAAATGTACTTTGAAATAAGAAAAAAAATTGTGAAAATTTTTTTTTGAGGAGTTTTATGAGTATGAATGTTTAGAAAGTGACAAAGTTTTGTACCGTCATTCTAGATTCGTTTTATAAACTCTCATAAATAAACTACATTTATTCCAAATACTAATATTTGACTATTACATTTTTTATGTCATATTCTAAACACACAGCGTTTAAAATTAGTAAATACATATATCTATGCAAAATGCACTCGAATATAATGTTAATATTATTTGTATGTTGTAAATATTGTAAAAAAAAAAAAAAAAAAAAAAAAAAAGAAAAAAATAAGTATATGATATTGACAACTGTAATAAAAAATGTTTAATTTGATATTTACTTTTTTTCATCTGCGACGCTGACATTTTTCAAAACTTGCTATTTAGGTTTGATCAATTTTTTTTTCTTTTAGCCAATTATTTGGTTGTAAAAGAGAGGGTTTAAGGTTTACACTGAATACATTTGAGGATGAAAATGTCATAGGATCGTCACTTTGGAGTAGGGCTGCACGATTAATCGATTTTAAATCGAAATCGGATTTTTTAATTAGGACGATTTTTAAAAAAGGGAAATCGTAAAATCGATTTCATCTCTCTCGTGCCTGCGGGCCGCGCGCTTGCGGGCTCCCGTAGGCTCCTCCTCCTATCAGTGACAGCGGTCTGTCACAGAAGTCCGTGCAATGGCCGGACTTTAAATGTGTTCATGAACCCGCAGTACTTATAGCACTGTAAGCCGTGGCTTCACGCACGGATCCCGCAACTGAAATAGAACTGCATGCGGATCACTCATCTTCCGTTGTCCCGGATCCGTACCGTACTGTCTTCTTCCGATCCGGGTCCGGGTCTCGGGGTCATCAGCCTCAGCAGAGGAGCCCACACAGCCCTGTGCCCACACACATCCACCAGCTCCAGGATAGAATCCCTCCAGTGTGTCCTGGGTCAGTCTATTCCACGCACGGATCCCTCAGTTTAAACAGAACCGCATGTGGATCACTTATATTAACCTGGTCCACGCACGCACGACTGATGCCTGTCACTGACTTACATTGGTATCACTTCTGTGGGCCCAGATACCCAGGGAAAAAAAATAAAATTAAATAAAATTAAAAAAAAAAACAACAAAAACAACACACACACACACACATATATATATATATATATATATTAAAAAAATTTAAATAATTAATTTAGTCCTCTTGCTAAATTTTTCATTCACAAATGTAAGTTCTGTAACACAAAAACAAATATTATTTATTTTTTGAAAGATGTTGAACTTTATTTAAAGCTGTTAGATAAATCTGGAAACAAAAAGGCTATAAAAAACATAAGTATTTGCTCTGATTTGGACATTGTATTATAGTGTATTCCCCCTGGCAAACTTATGTTATTTTCTTGTTGCATACATTGTTTGTATACTCTATTTCATTCAATAAAGATTTAATTAAGAAAAAATAAACTTCTGGGGGTTCATCACGTGATACCATCACAGATTTGAGGTCAGAGCAGTGCCTTGCATTGTGGGCTGCTCACGAAAACGACATGCTGACTTCTGTTGTCTTTTGTAGTTTTACCCAAAAATCAAAATCAAAATCGAAAATCGAGTTTTTAGAGGAAAAAATCGGGATTTTTTTTTTTTGCCAAAATCGTGCAGCCCTACTTTGGAGAACTCTGTAATTCTTGCCAAAAAAAAAAAAAAGACATCAATTTTTTGTCCATCTGTGACGAAATACTTTTTGATATTTTTCATTTACTAATATTTTAAACTAAAATTTGCCCTTTGAGTCTGTTTAAGACGGCATTTAGACCTTTCCAATTATGTGGAATATTTGTCTTAAACTTGTCTGTTTCAAAAGTTATGAATCAAAAAGTAGTGGGTGGTCCATCCGGGACGCCCTTCACCTCACCTTTTAGTCTTTTAACACAAGCCTGACAGTTCCATCTAGTGTGTTTTAATTATTTAACAACTGAGTTCACTTATTTGTCATCAGTATTTCCATATGGTTTCATATTCACAAAGTGTCTTAGATCTTTAACTGAAAAATATGATTTACCATGAGTTCACATATTAAAACTTTGGACTAGCCTAGATGATAGAAATATAATCTGAAAAAACAAAAAAAAAAGACCGATGCCAACTACGTCATCAATACTGGAAGTAAACAGATCTGCACAAATTTAACCATGACTACAATTATTAAGCACAATTATCTGTCTTCAGGCCTGCCACTGCTCTTTCTAGCTTGTGGGTTGACTTCCAACATGGCCACGTAAACATAAATCATGTGACCCGTGACGTCATGTGGCAGCGGTCCATACTAAACAAGAACATCTTCAGCACCCTTCAAATTGCACAATCAGAATTATACATAGGAAATTTAGATCCAGTTTTGTGTATAATAAATGCATTAGAGAAGTGATTTAAAGGGATACAGTTTGTAAGCCAGCTTCCATCTGTTTTTGGAGTAATTTATATTCTGATGTGGAAAGGGAAAAGGTATGGTTATTACCAAGAAAGTTTTTTATTTCGAATAAAGTGAGAGAGGTATCTTTAAAACTGTTCCATAGGTGTTATCCAACTAATTCAACTCTGATTAAGTATAAGATCAATGTCGACCCTTTTTGCTCATTTTGTCGTAATTCGGATGAAACATTAACTCATTTGTTTTGGGAATGTGCCTTTTGTCAAATTTTTTGGTGTGATATCAGTCTTTTTTTAAATAGAAAGCTGGATATTTCTTTTAACTTCAAAATTGAAGATATTTTATTTGGTTTCTTTATTACTGACTTGCCTGTTCGGAAATTGTTTATTCTAAATCTCATTTCCTTATTAGCTAAATTTCATATACATACAAGCAAATTTGCCAATCAGAAACCCAGCTTTGTGCTCTTTAAATCTTATTTGAAATCCTATGTAGACACACTTCACTTCTGCACCAACCCTAAAGCTGTGAAGACTAAAGCCTTATGTGAAGAATTTAAGTTGTAATTTTTTTCCTTTCTCTTCTTGTTTATTCCTTTACTTTTATCTAATTTACTTACCTATTTATGTAACTGTATTTAATTTCTTCCTGCCTCACCTCGAGCATTATGTTTTTTTCTCCATGCCATGTTGTGGTCTATGTGTATACAGTATTTTGTAAATAAAGTATGAAAAAAAAATGAACATCTTCAGCAGCTCCATGTTTACTGTGGATTTAAAAAGTGGAATGTTTACACTAATGGAAGACGCAAATAATAGATATTTGGTTTTATTTAATCGCGATTTGTCCCTAACACTGAAGTGTAACCTCGGGTTAATGACATTAGCGGCTAGAGTTAGCTAAGCTAGTTAGCATTAAGCTAGCAGCGTCCTAAGGTGGTCCGTAAACGTAAGTTTCCAGAACTTCAGTCCAAAAAAGAAGCACATGAAACATCAACTAAACAAGAATATTACATTAAGCTGTTTGCGACTTACCACAGAAAAGCTCCCACGACGGTAGAATTAATTTCCAGCCGAACATTCCGTATTTTCCAGCCGGAGCCGATTCAAAGAAACCGAAGCGAACGCGAGAGCAGGGACTTTAAACTAACGAGCCTGTGACGTCACGATTCAGCGGGAAGACACAGAGTCAAAATGGCGGACGCGAAAACAAACATTAGAATATATTCTAATAAATATTTTCATCATATTATTAAGATATTTTGAAACAGAATTAATGAAATATGACTAACAATTATTTCATATCTGATGTTGCGTTTGGCGTAGGTAGGGATTTTTTTTAAGTTTAATTTTAAAGTAATATATGTGACAGAGGAACAAATTAACAGAAATGTTTTTTTTTTAAGAGCAAGTTTTAACTGCTCTTTTTCTTGAAAGAAAAAAAGAAAACCAAGGAAGAGAAATGCTTTAAGATGGCACACAGTTCTAGTTTTAGATTGATTAACCAACTTATCAATATAATGGAAAAAAATTATTTAAACAAAGTTCAAAGTAGAAAAGTTTACACACTGTTTAAGCCACACAATATTTTTTAACTACAATTTTAAATGAAAAAATTTTCTTATGAAAAGTACATTTCTGATAAATTCACATGGGTCTATAATAATCATTTAAAATCTAGGACCACTTCCTTTTTCTAGTTTCCACTTTTGCTAATAATATATGTTATGATGTCTTTAGTTTCTTAAATAACCTTTTATCTGCCTTCATTTTGCTGTTTAATATTATTCTTGCCAGTGTGGTTGGAATTTTAGCTGCTGTCCATCGCAGCAACTGATAACATAATAATTTTGGCCATTTTAAATGTAATAAAGTCAATAATGTAAAAATGGCCAATAGCATTTCTGCCAATAATGAAATAAAGTTTTTGAGCCAATAACATAATAACATTTTGCCAGTAATGTAATACATATGTTACTGTTCTGGCATTAAAATTATAAATTGAAAATGTAGATAACATTTTACTTTATTGGCTTTACTATATTTTAAAGGGCCCAAACTATGACATTATTGTCCGCTATAGTCAATAGATCATGTAACACCAATATAATTTCAATCAAATCTGACATTCAAATGTATTTCCAATGAAATGGAAGTTTCCTCACCAAAAAACATGTTTGTCCTTGCAGTAACTACATTCAGTGTATTTTCAGTCAATACATTCCAGAAAATACTGAGTGTAATCATACTATAAATATCAAAGATCACGCAGGAAATTCAGTCTGTCAACTAGATGATAATGTGGTAAAAGAAGACAAACCATCGACTACATTTGATTCACACACCTTTCCTTAATATAATCTTTATTGCTTTTTCTTATTGGGTTGAATACAGAACAGGTTTACATCTCTTGACTTTGTGAAACACTGTCATGTTTTTCTAACAGCAGGAAGCAGAAAACAGAGGAGCACGACTGAAGGACTTTTCCAGATGATTGAATTAATGCTTTTGGATTGAGGTCCAGCATCTCAGTGTGTGTTTGTGTTCGAGGAGGGATGGGTTTTGTTGAACCTCCTCGTTCCCTTTGACCTTTGACCTCGGACTGCGAGAAGGTGAAACCAACAGGAGAAAAACCAAATGTCTACAGTTCTGTTAGATGATGATGATGATGATGACAAGTTCACAGTCAAGTGCTAAATGTAGTGATTGACAGTTCTGAATCATTATTTTAAAAAAAAAGAAAAAGACAAAATAATCAGGACTTAGAAAGATGCAACTCAGGAAATAAGAACACAAAGTATTGTGAATAATGGATTTGTGAAAGACCCTGAGAGCGAGATTATATATATTTTTTATATTTATATATAGATATACATGTGTAGCGCCAGAAGAGATGGAGAAAGGAGAAATCATCTGTAATTAAACAATTAGATTAACATGCAAAAAAAAAAAAAAAAAAAAAAAAAAAAAAACTAACCTAAAACTCACCCTTTAACTGAACACAATGGATTTTCACAGTTTTATACGCATTTATATGTCATAAAGAAAAAAAATACACAACAAAAATCATTTCTCAGCCAAACTAAAAATAAACAACAGAACCAATAGACCCAGACAGTCTGTTCGACTCATATACAGGAGATCTACATAAAGCTTTGGATTCAGAGGGAGTCTTATTGCTAGTTGGATTTGCACCCACAACACAAACCATCAGATCCTCAGAACAGTTCTGCAGCATAAATGTGATATTTTTAATACATGGCTTCTTCTCAAGTCATTGTAGAAACTAAACGTACACACAGAGACACGCAAAGACACACACACCTGGGCTCCAATAAATACAATAAAAACAGTCCATGTGCATTCCAATGGAAGTCCAGTATTCATATGGCCGGGCACACTCATACAGTCAACGTTATCCCAAGGGGGGGGGGGGGGGGGGGGGGGGGGGGGGGGGGGCAAGAGGACGCTAACCAACCAGGAAACAGCCGAGAGAGATGAGAAGAGGCCCTTCAGTGATATGACAAAAACAAGGAGTCCGACGCAAAGAACAGGGTTTTAAATTCAGAAAATGTAGTGATTTTTATCCCCAAACATTCCTACGATTTGTCAACGTTACAAATTCAACATGTGATTTGTGCTTCTCGTGTCTCATAAAATCAGCTAAACAGTTGTTTTGCTAAACTCAAATCTGCTCCAATGTGAAACAAGACGAATGGTTCTCGATAAAATTAACTTCCAGTTTATTTACCATTAGGTCAAGCAAAGTGAGCTTTTTAAAGACAGATGTGTGGCCTGTGGAGACGCTCCGAAGGCTGATGTCTTAGTTAATAACAAAAAAAAAAAAGCAGAAAAATGACTAATGGGTCAATGTCACCACCATCCTGAAATGAACAATTTTTGACGTTACTAGAAAGTCAGCCCATGACTAATAAGGAAAACTTTGTGGGAAACATTAATGATAAAGCTTAGCTCGGTTAACGCTAGTTGTCTCATGCTAGCTTGTGTTTTGATGCTGATTTTAAGGCTAACCAAACAATGACTTAGCTATTCAACTGCAGAGCTAACCTGAGCAGGACTGACAGTCAAATTATATAACCGATTAGAGCTTGCTAATTTTATCCTTTTAAATATAATAAAGACACATAAAGGAGGCTAGCTAAACCTGCTAATAACTTGAATGCGTGTTTAAAAAGCTAGAAACTGTTAGCTTGGTCAACTTAAAATACGTCACATGAGGTGTACTTTGATACTGATTTTATAACAACACTGACATTAATGATTTAGTTTGTTTAAACCTTGTAAATTAGCGTGGGCTACTATGCTTTTTTAGCCTGTGTATAGAAAACAAAGTGAGCTCTTGCCTAATATTAACAACAAATGCAAAGTTAGCATCAATTAGCCTGAGCTAACTATGTCAGAGTAATGAACACCTAAATGAATAAATCCCTCAATAAATATTAGTCTCTGAAAATCCAATTTAAAGTCAACCGGAATCTGGAAATAACTGCAAAAATATTAACTGTGATTGTAGTTGTAATTTTTTTAGATTACCTACGAGCCACCATCAGAGCCACATTCTGCACTGACCCAGAGTTTAAACAGTCCAAGCTCCACTGGAGTCTCAGAACCCAGCCTCCATTGTTTGTTTTTTAACCCTTAAATCTGCTTTAATTTTATTTGGGGTTCAGTGTTTGCAGTGTAATTAACGTATGTAAAACATATTCCAACCAGAGGAAACTCTCTTGCTCGTTCTCTCTTCGACTGTGTCGTGATATTCCACTGTAGTAGTACAAGAAGTAGTAGTAGTAGTAGTTTTGGAAGTCGTTAGTGCCAGTTCACAGCAGCGTCCAGTCAGTCCGTTAATCCGTTGGTCGTGGTTGTTCAACATTTCATTCATTTTTACGCCGACAGACAGACAGCCTCAGTAACGGACTGACTGACGCTGCTTTACAGTTCTGTTATGAGCCGCTGAGGTTCAATTTGTTTTGTTTATGAGGTTGCTGCTCGATATAAAAAAAAACGTACAAGAAGAAAAATTAGCTAAATCTTCACACATGAAAAAGAAAAAAAAAAAAAAAAAAGCACACACTACCCATCCCTCTGGTTGTGATATGAGGATCGTTACAGATCTGTTCAGCGTCCTTTAACTTGTGGAAACACCTGCTTAGTTTGGTGCAGGAGGTGAAATTAGCCCTTCTGTCGTGACAGCGCTCCACCCCTCCGACCATCCATCCATCTGTCCTCATTCATCCATTCACCCTGTCATCTCTCTAGAAATCATACCGAGAAACACACAAGTTTACCGGAAGCATTTTTATCCGTTTTCCACATTCATCCCTTCATTATTTGAAGAAAAAAAATCTGATTGTCTTTAGCGCCAATTTACAACGTAACTATGTTGCTTATCACGGAGATAAAACAGCTGGTTTCACTGTGGACAGACTGAAACAGGACGACAGGGACAAACGCTACTGAAGTTCATCCAGGGCCAATGCTTCATACTAACACAACATTGCAAAGACACTACCAAGGCCTGCCGTTAGCGAGATATGCTGGTTATAAAGCTAGCAACACATTAGCTTGGTTAACTTCAACGGTTTTATTCTAAGTAATTTTTTTAAATATTAATTTTGAGGCCCTACTGAAAATTTAACAAGCTAATGATGCCTTAGCTTGTTCAACTTCGGAGCTAACCTAACCTGAGCATTATAGATAATTTATAAATTAAATAAAAGATTGGGGCTAGCTAATGTTAGCCTTTTGATGCTATCACGTCACAAGAAGGCGGCTAAAGGTCCTCTAACTTGAGGCAACTTAAGTCTTTAGTCAGAATATCTTTAACTAAACCTGTTATTAGCTAGAAAAGTAAAGAAAAAAAAAAACAACTAAAATTCATTAGCTTGATTATCATCAGTTAGCACAACCTAACTTGTGTTTTGACACCGATTTGAGGCCTTTCTGATACTTTTAACGAGGTAATGATGACCTAGCATTTATAACTCACAAGCCAATGATGACTTAGCTTGTTTAACTCGTGAGCTAACATTAGCAGTAAAGATAATTGGTTAGACTTTACTAGTGTTAGCTTTCTCATAGTATTATAAACACTCCATGGAGGCTAGCTAGGCCTGGTATTGGCTAGAAATGTTATTTACAAAGCTTAGCCTAATTTGTTAGCCTAGGTAAACTCAGTTATCCTGTGCTGCCTTATGTTTGATACAGATATATAGTCTTATTGAAAGTTAACTAGCTAATGATGTCTTCACTTATTTAAAGGAATGAGCTAACCTGAGCTAGTGTGTGGTATTTAGGTGGTCGATGTAGCAAACAGCACTTATTTAGCCCTTTGTTGTTTAGGCCTGTCGTAAACTAAGGCAAACATTAAGGTAATGAGTAAAGTAGGTCTGGTGTGTTTCTCATTGTGTTAGCCTTGGTCATCACTGTTTAAGGCCAGTTTGGTTATTTGCATTCACTGCTAGGCTTGTTAGCCCTGATTTAGCGTGCTTCTGGAATCAGGCTAGCAAAGAGTTAGCCCTGCTGCTCCTGATGTGGAAGACATTGGATTTAAAGGGTTTGCCACAGAGTGTGGTGTAATAATGTTTGTGGAGCTTGAGGTAAACTAAACCTGCATCAGGTGTTAGCGGCAAAATAAGCTAGCACGCTAGAGGCCCTGAAAGAATTAACACTAGGGGGCAAAGTTGAGAGACAGGCCGGAGTCGCACACAAGGACACACAACCAAAGTTTTGATTTGTTCAGTTGTTAAAAAAAAAATCCACAAAAACGCAAGAAATCCCCTCTCTACACCTAAATATCACACGCAAAAAAACAGAAAATACTCTAGCATCACATGCCACATGTTCACCTGTCTGTACACACATGGAATCAACTGAGAATGATTACGAATGAGAAATTATTAATACACAAACCAACTCACAGGGTGGCTTTGAGGGACAAATAGTGTGATAGGTTTAAAAAAACATAGAGAACACAAACTGATCAACACTATTATCTGCCCTTTAGTTCTTTCACGCAGAAATCCAATGTGACTTTGAAAAGTTCGTTAAGTGTTTTCTGACCCAGCCAAAGAGACGAACGATGGAGACGAGTCAAAAATGAAGTCCGCCCGCCGTGCTTTCCAGTTATGAAACGGTGTCGTAGATACATCGGGGCAGGCGTCGTTGGCAGCCGTCACCAGTCGGTTCCACTGTTTCCAAAACTACGTGAACGGCTGGTTAAACACAGGAAGTAGCTGGTGAGCTTTGGGAAACTGCTGTGGCTGACGCCTGTGAACGTCCCCCACCCTGGCCGGTTCAATCCAAAGCTGGTGCAAATCTTCGGATAGTCGGGTCTATTGGCTGGAGCCCAGCGCTGAATTAAATACCGAAGAATAAACGCAGGTATCGACAGTCTGTCAGTTAGCGTCTGTCTCTGCGTCGCCTAAATTGATCATCAATTCTCAAACAGAATCTAGAACAATAATAAATTTTATTCTTTTATTGCTGAAATATAGATTCCCCGCACAAAAAAATAGAATGCAAATCATTGTCATCATAAAAAGCTATAAAAATTAGATCCATCCTCCGTAATAATGCAGATAATGATATCGCAAAAAACATCTTAGAAGTCGGTAGTAGTAAGGCACTTCAAGGAAACGAGGTCGTCGTCTTTCTGTCAAAAAGTTTCCGGCTGGTTTTTGCATCGTTATCAACGGTGGCGCGTCCTTCCGTCATATGGCACTGTTGGTGGAGAGTCTCCCCTCAGTCAGCGCCCACCATAGGCGGCTCGCTGTTGGGGAGGATGTGCTCCAGTGGGGGCTTGGCGTGGATCTCCAGCAGCCCCTGGATGAAGCCCTCGGCAGGGGCGGTGGCGTCCTGGGTAGGGGAGGTGGAAGATGAAGGGTCTTTGGAGGCGTCCGGTGCGGGGTCGCCGCCATCACCGGCAGCTGTCTTTGTGTCAGTAGCTTGTGGAGTTGCGGTGGCGGTGGCGGTGTGAGGTTTGGATTCAGTGTCGTCAGCAGCGGTCGGTTGTTCCAGATCGGTCTGGGTCACACAGTCTGAATCCGAACCTGGTTTCACCGCCGTCTGGTCCTCCGTCGCTGCCTCCTCGTCTTTTGCATCGTCGTCCTCCAGCTCCTTCGCTCCGGCGGTGCCGCTGCCGCACTCGCTCTCGTTCTCCGAGGGGGGGCAGGTGGAGGTCGGGGTCGGGGTGCAGGAGTCGCCGTCCTCGCTGGCGTCGTCATTGGCGGCGGATGCTCCGTCGGCTCCGCGCGGCTTCAGGTGGATCCTTTGGTGGCGAACCAGACTGTGTTTGAGGGTGAAAGTCCTCTCACAGGTCTGACACTGGTATGGACGTTCACCTGCACAACACGAAGCACGGTGTTAAACCGAGGCATCGCCAGGTTCAGACACAGTAACACAACAGTCAACACAGCCACTCAGTACGTTTACATGACACTTAAGAAAAGGAATTATCGCATTAGTCCAACTAAAACTGGATTTTGACTACATGTAAACGTGTTAGTTTTCGTAGTGGGACTGACACGTCCAGATAATGTGATTAAAGTAGATCCACTCCTGCATCTAAACAGAGCGGTTGGACTGGACCGGGACCAGATGTTCTGACCCAGAATCCAACATCATGCATCTGATCTGCACGACACATAGAGGAGACCCAAAGTACAATATGTACACATTTACTATGTTGTCCATTGTAGTTCAGTTTAACCTCTGGGTGATGGTCGGTAACTCACTACTGACTATTGTTGTGTTTGTGACGTCGTAGTTTAACAAACTGAAAGAGTGAATATCACCACCTATCATAGCGGAGGAGACATCATTTCAACAATAAACCGGTTCCATGTAAACTGGGATAAAAACGACAGATCATTTAAATCAGTGCTTTTCAACCTTGGGGTCAGGACCCCAAGTGGGGTCGCCTGGAATTCAAATCGGGTTGCCTGAAATTTCTTGTAATTGATAAAAAAAATAAAAATAAAAAAAATAAAATAAAACAAAATAATAAAAAATATTCGGTGAGTTGAGAGAGACAATCCCAATCCATAAAAGACATGACAAACTGTGGTTGTGAAACTGCAGCTCTGTGGTTCTGTTTATCTGTCAAATGTTCACTGTGGTCAGTTTCAGATGCTGCAGCTCTTTCATAATTCATAGTTTCAGTTCTTGTTTGTTCAGTATTAATTGTCAGCCTTGTAAATCACAGCTGGACTGACTGTACAGATCCTGACTAAGGAAAATAAAATTCTCCCTTTGTGCAGTAATCTACTCCTGAGTTTACTGCTTCCATCCATAATAATATACATTATATAGACTAAATGTCCTCTAAAATTAACATTTATTTGCAACATAATATAGCAAACTAGAAGCACTCGGAGAGCGCAGACCTCCGCCAAGGCTGATCAGTGGCCCCCCCCGTGGGCCCCCCCACCCCCGATCACCACCAAAATTTAATCATTTCTTCCTTATCCCATTTCCAACAAACCCTGAAAATTTCATCCAAATCTGTCCATAACTTTTTGAGTTATGTTGCACACTAACGGACAGACAAACAAACAAACAAACAAACAAACAAACAAACAGACAAACAAACAAACCCTGGCAAAAACATAACCTCCTTGGCGGAGGTAACTATTACATGATTAAAAACAAATTAATTATAGCAAAAAAAAAAAAAAAAAAAAAAAAAGTCTCTGTTTTGAATGTCTGGGGTCGCCAGAAATTTGTGATGTTAAAATGGGGTCATGAGCCAAAAAAGGATGGGAACCACTGATTTAAACAGTTAAGTTGAGCTGCGGTCATAGTACGTCTAAGGTGTGTATATAAACGTACTGACCAGTGAACTACACACTAATAGCTAACGCCTGATTGATTTGTGCGCAGTTACCTGTGTGCGACCTCATGTGGCGGGTCAGGTCCTGCAGAGACCAGAATCGTTTTCCACATACGTTGCAGATCTTCTTCCTCTTGTCGACTCGTCCTCCTCCGCTCGTCTCTCCTCCCTCCAAATTCTTTGGTTCTGAAGCTCCGCCCTCCTCCTCGTCCTTCTCCTCCTCATCTGATTCGCCGCTGTCGCCCACGTCACTCTCGCCTCCCTTTGCATCCTCCGCCTCCGTCTCCACCTCCTTCTGTTCCTCCTCCTTCTCGTCCTCCGTCGTTTTGCTGGTTTTGTTCTCTGCCGTCACCACCTCCTCTTTTGGCGCTGGGGTCTCCTCCACCGCTACTGGAGGGGGCGTGTCCTCAGAGAGGTGCGCCCTCTCGTGGCGGGCGAGGGTGGTGGCATAACGGAAACTCTTGTTACAAACTCGACAGACGTGTTTGTACTCGGGCTGAGGCTTTGCTGTGGAGGAGGGGGAGACGACGGGTGGGGTTTTCTCCTTCTGCTCCTCTGGGGTCTCCATGACGACCGGGGGCCCAGATGAAGACGAAGAGGAAGAGGAGGAGGAGGAGGAGGAAGAGGAGGAGGCCACTGGCTGGGTGGGCGGTTCTTCCTGGGCGGTGCCTGAGGATGACGTTGACAGCTTAAAGTCGATGAGCTTTCGGCCAAAGTTCAGGTCCAGACTCTTGTTGCTGTGACAGTCGTCATCATCGACGTCGCCCTGGAGACACATCAGACCGTCAATACTGGAGCAATAAGTGTTCAGAGAACGCAAACCTCCGCCAAGCACCCCGAACGAGGTGCATGTGTGGATCGACTATTTCTTTTCAAATTCAACAGTTTCCAGGTTGTTCCATACAGCAGAAAAAGTTGAAGCTTGGTACCAGTCATGTGTCTGTCAAATTATGTTAAATTTCAATCAATATTTGTTGAGTTCTAATGAAAAATGTGTGGGAAATGGGATTTTCAATGTTAAACGTAAATGTCCACAGAGTCCACATTCCACAGTGGATGTGGACAATTTTGTGCCAGATACAAGATATTGTTCTAAGCTACAGGTGGATCAGATTGGAGGCTAATCGGAGTGGTTTTGAATTTTTGATGAATTTTGGAAAATTGCTCAATGATGAGAGATAGGAAAATTGTAGATTTTGTGACCTTGCTGTGACCTTGAACTTTGGCCTACTTGGGCCAAAATTTTATGGGTTGGTCCCAGGGCCTAGGCCTATCTGTGGGAAGATTTGGGAAAGATGGTTGGAATAGTTTTCCCGTAAAGTTGCTAACAAACAAACAAACACACAAAGCAAAGTGATCACATTACCTCCTGGTGGAGGTAATAATGGATCAATACGGTTGTAAACAGATGAAGGAGAGCAGAGACATGTCAGAGTTCATGTTTGGTCTTTCAGTTTTTTCTTTCAGAGTTAGTTTTACTAAATTCAGTCAAGGTTTTCAACTATAGTCTCAGTTTAACAGGAAAACGTAAATTTACAGAAGACGTAAAAGATCAGAAAAAAGGTTGCATGACATAAAAACCCTCTATTAACCCCAAGTTATTCCTTTACAGTTTGTTTTAGTCTTGGTTTCTTTCACCTTCACCTCTTTAGTGCCTGGATAGAGATCACAATTTAGGTCCAAAAACAGTAAAACCACGTACAGGCTACCACTTAAACTAGGTTGGACTAATGCAGACTCCTGATCGGATTAATCATAAGGAAACGTTGACGTTTTTACAGACAGGTAAAGCTGGTTTAATCCAAAAAGGCAAAAGGTTGACACTGAACACATTAGCTTGATCCTTCATTTCCCATGATGCTCTATGGCAGGTTGTAGTTCCTCTCACTGACCTTTGTGCTGGGGCTCTGCTGAAGTTGTTTGGCTGGCGGTGGACTGTTCTCTGGCGCCCCCTGCTGCTCAGGCTGCTCACTGGAGTCAGAGTCCGGCTGCTCTGCAACACCTGCAGCTTCACAAAACACACAACATCATCATCCGTCAGTACGTCGACAAACACGACAGCTCACAATACAGACCATTTACAGGCGCACAAACAGGCTAACATTATAAACCAACAGCATCTGTGATCTAAACTGTTTAATACCTGTTAATCCACTAATCCTATCAATCCATGTCAATAATTGATACAGTTCATCTTTTCATGGTCATCAGATATGACCCATTTGGACGTTCAGAGGCTCCGTAGTTACCGTGGAAACACCACCATCTTCTACAACATTCATTTACCAGTAAAACCCCTGGAGTTGGATCAGTAGTCTCTTTTCCATTGGACATCTGCGTAAAACCAATATTTACTAAATGTCGAAAAAACAGAAGTGCGTCAAGTTGGTTTTTCCATTAAATCACAAATGCGATGATTTGTTTATTTTATTATCGTGAAATGACACAAGAAGTCATTCCATAAACATATCAACGAACATAAATATGGTGTTGATTTACAGATATATTTGTTATTATTATATATTACCCCTCTATCCCGTACTAAATTATAAAATGATTCAGTTTCCTGGTGTGTCCACACATACCGCATCATGTTTGTTTTAAAACTCTTCTTCTTCACTTGTCCATCAACATCCTTTTTTTTTTTTTTGTTCACATCACTCTAGTTGCGGAAAAAGGTCTTTCCATTGCAGTTTTGTGTGATACACCAATTGCGTTACACCCAAAAAAAACACGTCTTTCCAGCGCAAAAACTTTTAATCGAAAAACGAGAATTTTGGCAAAACTGCCCTTTTTCCATTGGGTACATTTTTACGCGCAAGTTATATTCATGCAATTTGAGTCAATAGAAAAACGACTAATGACAGTGGATGGACACACTTGTATTGACATTCAGTTTTTGATAGCTTTGCTGAAAAAGTCACTTCTTCAGTTTTCTTCTGTTTTGATAAAATAATCTTTGAATTTACTCTGAGCTTTAATGAACATCTACACCAGGGCTGTCAAACTCATGTTAGTTCAGTTCCACATTCAGCCTAAAATGATCTAAAGTGGGCCGGACCAGTAAAACAATATAATAACAGGTTAAGAACCTATAAATAATGTCAACATCAAAGTTTTCTCTATGTTTTTAAGTGAAAAAAGTAAAATTCCGTAAAGAAAATGTTTACATCTATGAACTGTACTTGAACGCAACATGAACAAATATGAAGAACCTGAAAATTCTTAAGAAAAATCAGTGTAATTTTAACAATATTACGCCTTAGTTTATCATTTATACATGTGCATCACAACTTACAGATCACAGTGGATCTACAAATACACAAAATATTTGGTAACAGGCAGAATATTGGTAAAATTCTGCACGTCTCATAACACATTTCATATTGTTCATATTATTCCCATTTTTTGTAAAAGGATAGTCTGTCAATATAAATATTTTTGTGTAATTTTACTTTGTTTATATTAAAACGAAGACAAAAATTTGCGTTTTTAATTATTTACAGGTTGTTATGATTGTATTTTACTGGTTCTGACCCACTTCAGATTGAATTGACCTAAAATGATTTTCACATCCTTGATTGTTAATATCGTCATTATAATATTTGCATTTCACAAATTCATCCGAGGGGCCGGATTGGACCCTTTGGCAGCCCGGTTTTGGCCCCCGGGCCGCATGTTTGACACCTGCGATCTATACGATCAGTGAATTAAATATAGGAAAATACATCATTTACACTGATAAATGGAAAAATTCAGTGGATAATATTGTAATAAATGGTGATAAATCACTTAGGAAAGATTAAATGTAGAGAAACATTCATGTAGAAGTCACTAGAAAAGCTGTAGGTGTTTAAAGGTTCCTGAAGCAGAAACACCATCAGAATCACATGTTTAGTATCTCCACCTACTCACCTTGGCTTGATTTGTGGGAGGGGCTTGGATGAGTTGCCCCCGCCTCCTGCTGCTCTGTGGGGGCAGGTCTCTCAGTAGTGGGGGCGGAGTCTGTGTCTGTGACGCTGCTGAGGTCAACGGCGTCTGGAGGAACGTGCTCCGTCTCCGACTGACTCTCTGCGACACAACATTCAACAGCGTTAACACAAAGGCCACGCCCCCCCTCCCTCCCAGGGATCAGGTTACACGTCAGCTCCGCCTCCTCACCTGCGCTCTCCTGTGAGCCTTCGTCACCGTCTTTCTTCAGGAGGACGCCGTTGCGTCGCAGCGTCCTGTTCGTCACGCCGTGTTTCCTCAGCAGGTGGCGCTCACAGTTGGACTTGGTGGAGAAAAAGGCATCACATCTGGGACAAGGGAACGGTTTCTGACCTAAAAGATTAAAAACAAACACACAACAAAAAAACAGCCTCAGTGTCACAACTTCTGATTCCAACTGTTACTTCCTGTTTCATCACGTCATGTGTCTTTTGTCATTGTTGTCTCGTTACGTTTGTCCTGATTTTCACTCAGGCATTGTCATTTAAAATATGGAAAATGTGACGAGTTTAAAGGTTTAAATGCGTTAGTGTCGACATGTCGCAGAAAAAGGAAACGGACAGATGTGGAAAAAACTCCAGTGAGTCTCAGATTAAACTGGTCCGTTCCTCAAAATAAAAACTAAACTACGACGACTTCAACTCGGAGTCGGAACACAATGAACACACATCGGTGATGTGTTGTAGGTGTCGAATTGTGTTATCCGTGTGTTGCGTTACTAGTGTGTTGTGTTGTTGCGTTACCAGTATGTTGTGTTGTGTTACCCGTGTGTTGTGTTGTTGCTTTGTGTTGCTTTGTGTTGCTTTGTTGTGTTGTTGCGTTTCGTTACCAATGTGTTGCGTTGTGTTACCAGTGTGTTGTGTTGTTGCGTTACCAGTGCATTGTGTTGCATTACCGGTGTGTTGTGTTGCGTTATTGCGTTACCAGTGTGTTGTGTTGCGTTATTGCATTACCAGTGTGTTGTGTTGTGTTGCATTACCAGTGTGTTGTTGCATTACCAGTGTGTTGTGTTGCGTTACCAGTGTGTTGTGTTGCGTTACCAGTGTGTTGTGTTGTTGCGTTACCAGTGTGTTGTGTTGTTGCATTACCAGTGTGTTGTGTTGCGTTACCAGTGTGTTGTGTTGCGTTACCAGTGTGTTGTTGCGTTGCGTTACCAGTGTGTTGTGTTGCGTTACCAGTGTGTTGTGTTGTGTTATGTTACCAGTGTGTTGTGTTGTGTTGCGTTACCAGTGTGTTGTGTTGTGTTGCGTTACCAGTGTGTTGTGTTGTGTTGCGTTACCAGTGTGTTGTGTTGCGTTACCAGTGTGTTGTGTTGCGTTACCAGTGTGTTGTGTTGTGTTGCGTTACCAGTGTGTTGTGTTGCGTTACCAGTGTGTTGTGTTGCGTTACCAGTGTGTTGTGTTGTGTTGCGTTACCAGTGTGTTGTGTTGCGTTACCAGTGTGTTGTGTTGCGTTACCAGTGTGTTGTGTTGCGTTACCAGTGTGTTGTGTTGTGTTGTGTTGCGTTACCAGTGTGTTGTGTTGCGTTACCAGTGTGTTGTGTTGTGTTGCGTTACCAGTGTGTTGTGTTGTGTTGCGTTACCAGTGTGTTGTGTTGCGTTACCAGTGTGTTGTGTTGCGTTACCAGTGTGTTGTGTTGTGTTGCGTTACCAGTGTGTTGTGTTGCGTTACCAGTGTGTTGTGTTGCGTTACCAGTGTGTTGTGTTGTGTTGCGTTACCAGTGTGTTGTGTTGCGTTACCAGTGTGTTGTGTTGCGTTACCAGTGTGTTGTGTTGCGTTACCAGTGTGTTGTGTTGTGTTGTGTTGCGTTACCAGTGTGTTGTGTTGCGTTACCAGTGTGTTGTGTTGTTGCGTTACCAGTGTGTTGTGTTGCGTTACCAGTGTGTTGTGTTGCATTACCAGTGTGTTGTTGCGTTGCGTTACCAGTGTGTTGTGTTGCGTTACCAGTGTGTTGTGTTGTGTTACGTTACCAGTGTGTTGTGTTGTGTTGTGTTGCGTTACCAGTGTGTTGTGTTGCATTACCAGTGTGTTGTGTTGCGTTACCAGTGTGTTGTGTTGTGTTGTGTTGCGTTACCAGTGTGTTGTGTTGCGTTACCAGTGTGTTGTGTTGCGTTACCGGTGTGTGTGAGCATGTGCCTCTGCAGGGAACTGGCCCATGGAAACACCCGGGGGCAGAAGGGGCAGGTCATCTTCTGGACAGAGTTGGAGTAAGCGTTCTTCTTCCCTTTCGATGGTGGCGCCGTCGCTTTCCCATCCTCTCTGACTCCGCCTTCCTTCTCCTCCCCTGCCCCGCCTCTGTCGCCGTCTGCGAACGAGGAGGTGTAAATGAGCGGCGGTTGGGGTTTGGGGTTTCTGAGCCGGTGGTCTTTGCGGCGTCGGCCCGTCTTCTTACCTCTCTTCGCCGCCACGTCAGCCGTGCCCGTCTGCAGGTAGGTGCTGAACTTGTTGGCGTCCGTCGTGGCGAGCATCTTCTCCACACTGGCGAACTCCCCACTGGACTCCAGGTCGATGCCGCTGCTCATGACGGCCTTATCCTTCACCATCAGAGCCGGGGTCTTCTTCCTGGACCGCTTCCTGTCAAACACCAGAACCAGAACCAAGTCAGAACCAACACAAGTGGATTTGTACATTTTGGCGCCACCTGATGATGTCAGCTGTAAAGTTAACTCTGTGACAGCCAAAGCTGAAGGAGGTGAAGACAGACAGAAATGATCTGAGAAAATAACTCTAGATTTAAGTTATAACTTTACAAGAAAACCTTTGGTGAAAATTAACTCAGCTGGTTTGAATCTACAAACTGAATGAAGTTGGATAAAGTTCACGGACCTGGACGATCCCTCAGAGGCGTCTTCGCTCTGCGTCTCCAGACCAGCAGACGGTCCTGGACCTTCTGCGGCCGAGTCCGGTTGGGTGGAGGTGACATTGGCGGCGGCCTCCCTCCTCAGCAGGTCTGGAGCTCCAGAGACGGAGTGGATGATCTGAGCAATGGAGGCCAGAGGCGGGAGCTCCTTCAAGGCGGCGGCGGCAGGCGACGAGGACGCCGGTTTAGGGAGCAGCGGTTTGAGGCGCTGAGCTCGTGCAGCGCCGCTGAGGTTCGGAAGTGATGCGGGGGGAGGGGTGGAGCCGGGGGGCATCTGGTAGCAGCCGAGCTGGGGGTGGGGGTGTAGGGGGGGCTGGACAGCGGCCGTCTTCTCGTCCTTGTGCTCGGTGACGCTGTGCTCCGTCTTGATGTTGCTCACCGCCTCCCGCCGCTGCCTCTTGCTGGGGATGGACAGGTCGATGGGCTGGTCCACGGCCGAGCAGTCCAAGGCCTCCAGTTTGACCCCAGGAGATGCCGCCTGGCTGGTGGTGCCGCGACCTTTAGCGGAGAAGTCCAGCGGCTGGTCCAGCTCTGCGGTGCCCGGATACGCCACGCCGGGCAGCTCCTCCACCTTCACCACCTGCAGCGCCTGGATCGGCGTCTGGCTGAGTCCGTTCAACTGGGTCAGCGGTGCGGCGCGGACCGAGGCCACAGCGGTGACGGACGCCGGCTGCAGCGTGGCGATGTGCTCCTCGATCTCCCTCTCCTGCACCTCGGGGTGCTGCTTCAGCAGGTGGTGGATGCAGTTCCGTTTGGCCAAGAAGGCGGCGCCACAGCGGCGGCACTCGAACGGTTTCTTCTGGCAGCCGTTGTGCGTGCGCAGGTGGATCTGCAGGGCGCGGTACGTCTTCAGGTCATCTCCGCAGAACCGGCAGATGGTCTCGGCTCCGGCACAGCCCGTGTCCGTGTCCTGGGTGGTGGTGGTGGTGGTGGAGGCGGTGATGGCAGCCATGTTGGCCGTGGTGGTGGAGGTGACGTATTTGATGTTCTTCTCGATGTCCTTCCTCGACGTCTTGGCGTGCTTCTTCCTGAGGTGGCGCTCACAGTTGGCCTTGACGGTGAAGGGGTAGTGACAGACGCGGCAGACGTACGGCCGCTCGCCGCTGTGCGTGCGCAGGTGTCGGATCAGCGTGGCTTTGTCCGGAGCCACGTAGTCGCAGATGTTGCACTGGTGTGGGATGATGCCCAGGTGGAAGCGCATGTGGGCCTGCAGGACGCCCGAGAAGGCGAACACCTGATCGCAGAAGCGGCACGGGTACGATCCTTTAGCCGAGCCGGCGTTGGCGTTGTTTCCCACTTTGGCTCCTAACTTTCTCCCGCTGAGCCCCGCCTCTTCATGCACAGCTGTCGTGGCCGCGGGCGGTGAATCAGACGACGGCGTGTGAGCGTCGCCCATACACTCGGCGTCCATCTGAGCGCTGCCCGCCGCCACCGAAGACGAGGAGGGTGTTTTGAAGAGCGTGGGGGTGGGAGGCGGCAGGCTGGGGCTGATGCAGCCCAGTGAGGCCTGCTGGGAGCTCTGCAGGGGGGGAGGGGTGGTGGCCGTGAGGCTGGAGCGAGGAGTGATGGGAGGTTTGGGCTTCAGCGGAGGCATGGCCTTCTGGGCCTGGACCGGACCTGCAGAACCAACGGACAGACTGAGCAAAGACCATGATGACCCACTGACACAAACCCATTTCTGTTCTAGTCATTAACAAATGGAATTAATCCGACAGCTCATTCAGACGGTTACGTTCTGTCACCGTCTGCATCAGGAGTGTCAAACCTACGGCCCGTGGGCCAAAACCGGCCGCCAAGGGGTCAAATCTGGCACCAGGGGATGAATTTGTGAAAAGCGAAAATTTCATTGAAGATATTAACAAACAAGGGTTAAAATCATTTTAGTCCAGGTTCCACATTTAGACCAATATGATGTAACGTGGATCAGACCAGTAAGACCAGTACCATACTGTCATAAAAACCTATAAACAGTGACAACTCCAAATTCATATTTGTTTTGTAAAAAGGTAAAATTACACAAAAACGTTTACATTTACAAACTATCCTTTCCTAAAAAATGTGAATAACATGAAATGATTTAAGAACAATGTGTAATTGTACCAATATTCTGCCTGTTATTAAAAGTTCTGTGTATTTGTAGTTGTAATGAACATGTAAATGATAAACTGAGGCAGAATATTGTTAAAACTGCACTTATTTTTCATAAAAAAATATGACGTTTTTTTTTTTTCATGTTTTTAAAGAATAGTTTGTAAAGGCCAACATCTTCCTGTAATTTCACTCTGTTCACATACCGTGTGTTTGTCATTATTTAAAGGTTCTTCTGTTATTATTTGACTGGTCTGGTCCATTTCAGCTCATATTGGGCTGAATGTGGAACCAGTTCTACTTTAAGACCAGAGGCCACACCCACCCTGACCTCCGGCGAATCCTGGAGCTTTGGCGAGTGGGGGGAGGGTCAGTCCCATCTGGTTGGGGGCTGCCGAGGCCACTTTGAGGATCTGCTGGATGTCCGCCAGCTCCATGATCCCACCCGCCTCACCCGGTTTGACACCCGAGGAGGCGGAGCCGGCGGCGGCGGCGGCGGCACCGTCCGGCTGCAGGAGCAAGCCGGCCTGGAAGGGCTGCAGCGACAGCAGGCTGAGGGCGTCTTTCTGGATCAGACCCTGCAGCGCCGACGCCGACTCCAGCAGCGGGATCCCGAACCCGGCCAGGCCGCCCACCCCCAGCCCCAGGGTCAGGAGGCCCCCGGACAGGCACGCCGACGCCGTCTCCTGGGGCAGGCTGGACGACGGCGGCTCCACGTGGATCACCTTGATGCTGTCCAGCTGAGCCTGAAGGATCTCGTCTTCACTCGGACCCGACTGGACCTGAGGAAAGAACCTGGTCTGTGACTGGATCCCTTTACTTAATTAATTTATTTAATGATTTAAAAAAGCTTGGAATGACAGGAGTTCTGGTGTTTTCAGCTGAAGTGTGTTCAGGCAGAGGAGGCGGGACAACTGAAGGCCCGCCTCCCCAGTTCAGTCCCAACTCCGGGTCCACTCAAATAATACATTTCACAAAACTGACGAGTGGTTTTAGCTTTTCCACGTCAAATAAACTAAAAACCCACCCTCACTTCATTCCCCTTCTCCAGTGACGGCACCCAAACATTCTTTATTTCTGTTATTTCAGGTTTTATTTCTGGGTTTTTTTTACCAATTTTTCCTGGTTTTATTTCTATTTTTTCCCTGGTTTTATTTGTTTTTTCAGTTTTTTTCCCTGTTTTTTCTAGTTTTATTTCCTTTTTTTCCCGTTTTTCTATTTTTATTACAGTTTTTTCCAATTTTCTCTGGTTTTATTTCTATTTTTTCCCTGTTTTTTCTAGTTTTATTTCTTTTTCCCCCTATTTTTTCTAGTTTCATTACAATTTTTTTTCTATTTTCTCTGCTTTTATTTCTGTTTTTCCCTGTTTTCTCTGGTTTTATTTCTGTTTTTTCCCTGTTTTTTTTCTAGTTTTATTTCTGTTTTTCCCCAGTTTTCTCTGCTTTTATTTGTTTTTTCCCCTGTTTTTTCTAGTTTTATTTCTGTTTCTTCCCTGTTTTTTTCTAGTTTTAGTTCTGGTTTTTTCCTGTTTTTTCTAGTTTTATTTCTGTTTCTTCCCTGTTTTTTTCTAGTTTTAGTTCTGTTTTTTTCCTGTTTTTTCTAGTTTTAGTTCTGTTTTTTTCCTGTTTTTTCTAGTTTTATTTCTGTTTCTTCCCTGTTTTTTTCTAGTTTTAGTTCTGGTTTTTTCCTGTTTTTTCTAGTTTTAGTTCTGTTTTTTTCCTGTTTTTTCTAGTTTTATTTCTGTTTCTTCCCTGTTTTCTCTGGTTTTATTTGTTTTTTCCCGTTTTCTTTCTTCGTCTTCTGGAGTGCAGGGTTGGTTCTTACCTTTGAAACGTGCTGGAGGCCGAGCGCTTCCAGGAAGTCAGCCTGCTCTGAGGACACCACCTGCGTCTCCGCCTCTGTGTCGTCTTTTTTAACGGTGCCGTTTTCTGCGGCCCCGCCCTCTTCTTTGCTCTCCGGTTTGTCGTTGTGGGCAGTGCTTTTGTGGCGGTCAAGGGCAGAGCGCAGGGGGAAGGCCTTATCGCAGCCGTCGCAGACGAAGCGGTGGAACTTACTGATGCAGCGGCGAAGGTTGGTCTCACACCAAACCTGGACAGAAAGAGGATGATGTCATCGAGTGCCGATGATTTCACAACGGCAGGGGCGGACAGGTGAGCGTCAGCTGACTTACCTGCGCGATGTGAGCGAACTTCTTGCAGGAGAAGTCGATGAAGGCCAGGTCGTTGAAGCCGGTGGGGATGGAGGGGTTGTTCTGGATGAAGGGCCGCCCACTGGGGTCCTGGGGGAGGAGCTTATGAACCCCGGCGTTGTGACGCAACAAGCCACGATGTGTTCGGAAAGAAAGGCAGCAGAGATCACACCTGAGGAGGCGGAACAGAAGCGGAGGTCAGGAGTTGACCAGTTCACTCACACCGTACAGATCTGTGCTGCAGGTGCATCCTGGGAATAATAGACAACTCCTTATATGGACATCCTGGGCGTGCCTTTTTTTGAATAAAAAAATACTACTAATAATTTTCTAAACCTAAGATATGATAGTTTCTAAAACCCTTTAAGGTTTGTTTTCACCACAGTTTCAATATTCTGTATTAATATTTTAGTAATTTTCCATTGTAGAAAAGCAGTTCAAACACTTCGGTGAATGGAGAATCTCATCTTTCCTATACACATTCCAATGACGTCCCATGTGACTGACAGCCGGAGTTACAGCCAATCACAGATCGATACATCACGTATCGTCACCTCCTACTGTACAGAATTGGATCAGTCCTTTGTCCATCAGCTTGTGCAACATAATGGACTGATTCCCTCGTTTGTCAACTTTTACCAGCCAGTAATAAATTAAAAAAAATGAATAAATTAAATTTATAACAAAATGGCCTAGAAATAATAAACTGTCCAGTAAAAATTAAACCTGATAAAACAGTTAAAGACAAGTTAAAGCGTGTTACTTTTAAGTGTAAAAGTCCAAAGTTTGTACAGCAAGGGAAAAAAATACAATTTCAGGGAAAAAAACAGCTTCTAGAAACCAAAATGGAGTATTTTGACCTGAGTTTTCATAAAGCTGAGACTGTCCTGAACATTTTGATGTTAAACACTTGTGTATTGCATCATTTGTAAGTAAAATAAAAGGGGGAATTTAAGAAAGTATGTAAAAATGGAGAACAGAACAGTGGTGGTGCAGTTCCTGTGTGTGTCCAGTAGATGGCGACATTTCCCAGGTTGTGTGTGTGTGTTGTGTTGCTGTGTGAAGGTGTTGTGTGTCTGTGCGATAACCCCGGCGTCGTGGACTCGTTAAGCGCTGAGAGGAGACAGCTGCTCAGTGTCGGACACACTCAACACACTTATCACATCCTGCTGTGTGTGTGGTTGTGTGTCTGTCAGTGTGTAAGCTGTGTGTAATCCCCTCAGACACCTTTGTCAGAGGATTGGCTTTTCTTTTCTTTTTTTTTTTTTGTTTGGGGGGGGGGGGGGGGGGGGGGGGGTTTGGACACTGTGACCATATGTGAGGCAGCACATGTTGCATCTCCATCACTCCTCCTCATCCTCATCGGTAAAAAGTGACGGTTGTTTTGTTTTGTTTACTTTTCCGTCACACTTTTCTTTAGACTTGAAGAGGAAACAGGATTAAAACAGAAACGTAACCCAGGAGGACATGGTTCTGCTGCACATGTGGATGAAATGCTGGGGGTTCGTGTTGGTTTATGGGTAAATAACGCGCCTCCTCTCCATCCCTCGTCTCCTCGGTTCCTTTCAGTCGATCCTCTTAAAGGCTGATTAGTGCGGATTTACAGCTAAATATTCCTGCCTCCGCCCATAACGAGCTCAGCGCCGCCTGCTGCTCCTCCTCCTCCTCCTCCATCATCACTCCTCCTTCTCCTCCTTCCTTCCCTCCATCTGATCTAACACATTCACTTTGTTGAACTTGTGTTGCCACGGTGACAGACTGACTCTCCCTCCCTCCCTTCCTCCCTCCCTTTCCTTTCTTCTTAAGGAGTGGCGTATCCATGACGACAGGGCCTGACCTGACTCCTTTTCTTCTCTGTCACTTATTAATCTGTCGTTTCACCTAAACTAAAGCAATGGATCATGGGAGCCGGAGTTTTTAGTGCCGGTTTGTTTGAGCCAGAAATGGAGCTGGACAGGAAGTGATGTCAGGTGTTCGTACCTCAGTGCGGTGTCGGGGTGCGTGTCCATGTGTGCGTCCAGTTCCAGTCTGGAGCTGCAGGTCTTGAAGCAGATTGGACATGGCAGTAGCTCCTCCTCCGCTCCCCGAACCGGAACCACCGACTCCTCCGACGCCGCGTCCTCCACCACCTGGACGCACAAAAACACACACACAACCACACATTAGCATCACCATCTCCTGGCGAAGCTAACGGTTGAGGATTAGCCGTAAGCGCCGGACCTTCTTGCTGGGCGGTTCCTCGCCGTTCTCGTCCTCCGGGCCCTGCCTCCTCTTGACGGACGGGCGGCGGCGTTTGGTGGGCGAGGGCGGGCTGACGGGGAGCAGCCCACTGGCCGGGTCCTTCTCGTGGATCTTCATGTGTCTGAAAAAGACCAATCAGGAGAGGAGGGTGCGGCGGCTGAAGACGTCAATCAAATCAAATCAGACAAAAGTCCAACAGAGACAGAAACGCTCACAGTCACGTGTTCATTTCATGGTTTTCTCATAAATCTGGTTCAGACTCAAAAGTGTTTTTCTGATGATTCTGAAAAACACAAACACACAGTGGACTTCAGATCTTTATCAGTTCATCTGTTGTCCTCCGACCTCACATATGAGTAGGGCTGTGTACGGGCAAGAATCTGACCATACCATACAAATCACAATACTAGGATCATGATACGATATATCACGATTTATCACGATACTGTTAAAAAGGCAATTTTTTTGTTTGCTTCTTTTTTTTTAAATGATTATTTCCTTGAAGAACTGAATTACACCAGAAATCTGCACAAATACTAAACACATTTTTATTTGATCAGAACAGGATCTAATGTTATATCATAAAAGTTTCCTGTTTAAAACTTAAATTCTGTTTCACAGACATTACAGTTTCAGATCCTGTTCAAATGTTCATATTCTGTTAGTTCAGAACTAACATCAGAACAGTATTTTAGTTGAATCCCAACAAAGGAACTAACATAATTTCATAAAAGAGTGTTGAATAATAATAAACTAGAAAAGCACTCAGAGAGCACAGACCTCCACCAAGGCAGATCAGTCCCCCCCCCAATCACCACCAAAATTCAATCATTTGTTCCTTGTGCCAGTGTCAACATTTCCTGAAATTTTCATCCAAATCCGTCCATAACTTTTTGAGTTATCTTGCACACAGACAGAAAAACCAACGCTGGCAAAAACATAACTTCCTTGGCGGAGGTAAACGGAAAAAAAAAAAAAACCTCCACAATATCTGCACTCGAATAAATACCTAAAAATAGCAATACAGTACTTTTTAATATCGATACAGTATTGTGAAATGAAATCTCACAATATATTGCAGAACCAATATTTTCTTACACCCCTACATATGATCATCATCCTCATCATCATCTTCATCATCATCATCTTCATCATCATCATCTAAAACCACCCAACTCCACGTCTATGACAAACTCCGAGTGGAAGGATCTAAACATGTGCCAACATTAACTCATGGTTTTACTCAATAACTCAGATTTTCTCCGGAGTCGACCTTTGAATGAATGGTTTGTTTTTGGTTTGTACATTAATCGCTGCACACAGTACAACAACCACAATAAACACAAAAACCAAAACAGGAACAGGCCGGAAGCAAAAGCTGCTTTTGTGCCTCTCCTTCTCACCTGATCCAGCGCTTACATTAAATTAAATGGGTTCAGTATCGAGCATTCGCATTCTAACCAAAGAATCAACAACAAAAACACATCTACCATCTTCATCTACCATCTTTTAATATTCCTGAATGATCTTATACTGAAGGCATTTTTTTAAACTTTGTCAGAGAAGTCAACGACTTAAATTCATCAAGTCAAGTTGTGCATTTCAAAGGATGTATAAATCCACTATAATAAAAATATAGAACATTATCGGAATAAGTGAAGATCTAGTTATAAAATAGAAGTACGCATTAAATAAGATATTGTAATTAATTATCGTGATAGGAAGATATTATCACATTTATTGATCATTGTATTTGTAGTAAATATTTAAAGTGTATATAAATATTATAGTCTATATTAAAAAACAGTTGATAATGTAAATCTGATTTTGTGTGAGGTGACAAAAAAGTGTATGTGAATGGTTTGTATGGATGTTTTGTGTTATTGTAAAAAATATACAGAAGAAAAGGTGTGTTAACAAAGCAAAGGAAACAGATTTTATTTAATTATTAGTTTGTAAAAAGGGGGTGGAGTCAATAAATTATACTAGTTCCCACTCCTTTTGAGCGCAGAAAAATTTAGTTTGACCATGTTGTATGATTCTGTGTGATCTGATGATTCTGTGTGCTTGAAATAAAACTACTACTACTACTACTACTATTACTACTTCTACTACTATTACTACAACAAGTCCATCCCATAATTTCACCCCCCACAACGCAAATACATCCAGACTTCACATTTGTCCTCACTTTCGTACATTCAAAAATATAAAAACCCTGAAACTATAGTTATTCTCTCTTAATTTAAAGAACTGTTGACTGGTATTTGGAACAACATTATTTTTTATTTTATAAATCCTCCTTTGACTCCTCGTAACCCTGAATCAAAGGGAAATTAATACATTTAATTTTGTCGATTTGTTGAAAATTCAGTTAAATCTGCGACATATTTGGGCAGAAACCACACGCCGGATGAGTTTTACAGATAATTTGTAATGAAGTGGGAAAGTCTTGTTTTGTTTTTCTGTGAATTATTACTGAAAATCTGCCATCTTCTTTAACCGTTTCCATGGTAACAGTGACTGGGCAGTGACCTCCAGCTGCTCGGCTCATTTCTACGACGTGTGTGTGTGTTTCTGTGGCGGGTGAGTGAGTGATATGAGTGTGTGTTGTTGTGCGTCGCCAACAGCTGCACACTCGCACACACACACACACACACACACACACACACACACACACCGTGCGAGCGCTGACTCGGCGTGCTTCCTGCCATCTCATTGGCCGCCGTCGGGCTCAGAGCACACTTTGGGAGACTTTGCTCTGTCATGTCGCACTCCTTTCACCTGATTGGTTAATGACTGACTTCCTGTCAGCTGGTCCTGGACCTGCTGAGTCCGCCGCCCTGTTAGGACCTCTTATGGGCGCCCGGCCCGCTGCCTGCACGTCCTATTAATAGACGCCGGCGTCCAATCGCAGCATCCCCCACATTCACCTCGGATACCTCACCTCGGCTCCTTTCCTTGTCTCCTTTCCTTCTAATACCAGACATTTTTACATTTACACATCGTCACCTTCCTAAAAATAATCACCCAAGTAATTACTTTTTTTTGTCAAAATCATCAAATACTCAAATTCTGTTTTTTGTGCTTCCTGAAAAATCTGAAAAAAATGCCATGTCCAATTATTTTAGGAAGGTGATGATTTACCGCATGTGTATTTTATAATTATTATTTAATTTTCTAATTTTTATATTTTTTTAGATGTGTAAACAACACTAACATTGTGTTAAATATTTCTTTTGTACAATAGTAGAAATGTCTTTTGTTGGTAGTTAAATTGTGATTTGTATGTTTTTTAAAGTCTAAAATAAAATTTTCATTCATTCAAAAACCTTAACCTCAAAAACCTTCTGGTTCTACTCATTTTCAATCAGAATCTCTTTGATTTTATTTATTTTTTTTTTTTAAATATTTTTTTTTTTTTTTTTTGGAATTTTTCGAGTTTATTTACCTGAAAATAGAGAAACAACATGAATATGACAAAATACAGGAGAAAAAAAAAAAAATCACAAAATGACAAAGACACTAGACAAAACATGCAACAAGAAGAAACAGATGAAAAAGTCACAATAAAATGAAAAAACATGCAACAAGAAAGAAAATGCAACACAATGAAATACTCACAAAAGTTGTAACAAAACAAAGATGGAAAGAAAAAAAAAAAAAACCCACACAAAACTGAAAAGACAAAATTTACAAATCTACAAAGGAGATGAAAAAGTCGCAACAAAATGAAAGATGCAACAAAATTAAATATTCCTGAAGTTGCAACATGACAAAGATAGAAATTGCAAAAAAAACAAAACAAAACACAATGAAAAGTTATAAGAAGATGAAAAGTCACAAAGAGACCAGAAAGACACAAGATGAAAAATATGTTCAAGTTTCAACTAAAAGAACAAGATGTCAAAAAAACTGCAGATAAAGGACTCGTCTCTTACAAAATACGAGGGGGGGGGGTTCACAAAACGACAAAGACACAAGACAAAACAAGAAGAAACGGATGAAAAAGTCACAAAATGAAAAACATGCAAGAAGACGAAAGAAAATCTTCACAAAAGCTGTAACAAAAAAAGATGCAAAGAAAACCCCCCCCACAAAACTGAAAAGACACAAAAGTTAAACGACGACGAAAGAGATAAAAGTCGCAACAAAATTAAATATTCCCGAAGTTGCAATATGACAAAGGCAGAAGTTACAAGTTACAAGACAAAAAGTCGCCAACAGACCATAAAGACACAAGATAAAAAATATGTAAAAGTCGCAACTAAAAGAACAAGACGTAAAAAAACTGCTGATAGACAGGAAAGACTCGTCTCCTGTCGGCTCCACTGAGGTCAAAGGTCAACGTGTGCGGACGGATCAGACTCAGATCTGATTCAATACCCAGAATTCACCTGTCCTCCTGGTCACATGACCCCTTTAAGACCGAGGACGGCGGTTAATGGACGTCTCTGCTGGACGCCTACTGTGGACACAGTCCGTCCGTCCGTCAGCCTACGGTCATTCCTTCCGCCCACGTCTCCTCATACCATCACGAAACAGGACGACACCCAGACCATTGAGCATTCATCCCATCAGACTGAGTTAACATTCACAGAGGAAAAGGAAGACGAAGCACTGGAGACGAATCGACCAAAGCCACAGCCTTTACAGAAAAAAAAAAAAACTCCATTTCTTCAGTCTGTCTAAAAAAAAAAAATGTAATTATCAGCCTCCGTTAGTCTGAGCTTAAAGAAACCAGGACTTAAACAAACGGTTGCATACCGTTAAATCTGCATCTGCTCATGTTTTGTCCAGTTTTTAAATTCTATTTATCTCTAATCTTCTGTTAGCTTGTAAAATTGTAAAAATTTATATTGTTTTCGTATCTTATTCAGAGTTTATGTAATTTTATATTCGCTCTATTCTTATTTTCTGTAGTAGTAGTTGTTTATTAATATTGTTACACCGACTGGAGTAGCACAATGACAATAAAGGCTTTTCTATTCTATTCTATGTAAAAAGACGCAACAAATATAACATTTTATAAACAAATGTGAACAAAATAAACCCAAAGGACAAAAGAAAAATGTATATAATGGATGAAAATGCATCAGGATAATGATGAATACGAACCATTAGGATTAAATACACGAGGAGGAAATAAAGAGTAAATACTGCTGTTCATGGTGAAGTAAAAGTACAAAATACAAGAAAAGAAAGAGACTTAAGGCATAAAATGAAAAAGACACAATAAAGATAATCCATAAAGAAAGAAAATGTCCTGAAACATGCAACAAGAGGAAACAGATGCAAAAAAGTCACAAGATAAAGACGCAAAAAGACAAAGAAAAGTCACAAAATGTGCAACAAAACAGAAAAGTTGCAACCAGTTGAAAAAGTCGAAAAAAGACAATAAAAATGATGTAAAAGTCGCAATACGGCAAAGAAAGTGCAACAAGACAAAGTCACAGAAGTTGCAACAAAACGGAAAACATGCAACACGATTAAACAGATGCAAAAAAAAAGACACAAAAGGCAGAAAAAGACAAAGACGACACAACAGGATGAAAAAGTCGCAACAAGAAAAAAAGGAAAAAAAACAAACAAATTGAAGAAGATGCAGAAGCTGCAACAGAACAAAAGATAACTGATGCAACAGTCGTCATACGTCAAAAAAGATGCAACAAGACGATAAAAAAAAAAAAAAAAAAAAAAAAGTTGCAACAAAACGGAAAACACACAACAAAATGAAATGGACGCAAAGTTGAAAAAGTCAGAATGAGACAAAAAAGACACGGGATGAAAAAAACAAAAGTCCCAACATTTTAAAAAAAATACACATACTAGTTGAAAATGAAGCAAAAGCCGCAAAAAGATGAACATTTTCGGAGCTTGAACGCTGAAACTCCCTCAAACACAAACCAGTTTTTACATCTGAGAAATAAACTGGTCGTTGTCATGGTTACGAAAGACGTGACTCTAAAAGTACAAAATGGATCCCTGGTCAGATTTGAGACTTTATTCAGATCAGTGGAGCATTTTCGGAGGATGTGGATTCTGATTGGTCACAGAGAAGGTCAAAGGTTGGGGGGTGGGGGGGGTAAACCTGCGGCTCAGGGCAGTTGAAGCTGGACGGCGCTGATAAATGACTGGGCGTCAATCTGTGTGTGTGTGTGTGTGTGTGTGTGTGTGTAGAGGGGGTTACACAGGAAGTGGAGACAACACACACAAACCCAGGCCCCGCCCCTCGCCGTGGTCGACTGGGACCGGGTTAAACGCCGACTTCCTGTTGCCGGGGTTAAAATGTCTCCTCGACCTCAGATCCAGCTTTAACCATCATCAGTTAAAATCTGATGTTAAGTCTGTTCGACTCGGTTCAACCTTTCGAACATATTTAAGTCCGACTGCAGAAGAACTCAGAAAAAAACCTCTGTTCATGTGGATCAGAAGTGTTGAAGTCAGACCAGTTCAGGTTCAACATCCTCCAAACATGACCACACCAGTACAATGAGGACATAATAATATAGAAATAATGTCCACAACAAACTTTTCTCTATGTTTTAGAGGAAAAAATACAACAAAACTAATATTCACAAAAGCTGTAACAAAAAAAAGATGGAACAAACTGAAAAAAATAAATAAGTAAACAATTGAAGACGCATGTTCCGAGACAATGAAGGAGATAAAGAGAAAAATAAAACAAAAGATGCACCAACACGAAACAATGCAACAAAATTAAATATTCCCAAAGTTGCAACACGACAAACATACACGAGTGAAAAAGTAAAATTACACAATGTTTAAATTTACAAACTATCCTTTAAAAAAATGTGAAAAACATGAACCATAAAAAAACTGAAACTTATTCAGAAAAATAGGTACAACTTTACCAATATTCTACCTCAGTTTATCATTTACACACGTACATTATAACGTACAGATCACAGTGGATCTACAAATACATAAAACGTTTAATAACAGACAGAATATTAGTCCAATTACATTTACTTCTATTAACATCTTTCCTGTTCATATTTTTTCAGGTTATTCACATTTTTTTTAAAAGGATAGTTTGTAAATGCAAACATTTTCATGTAATTTTACACTTAAACAAAGACAAAAGTTATTGTCATTATTTACAGGTTATTCTGTTTTTATTTGACTGGTTCTGATCCACTTTAGATCATATTGGTCTGAATGTGGAACCTGCACTAAAATGATTAATATCTTTAACTTTATATTTTTGCATTTCACTAATTCATCCCACGGACCGGATTGGACCCTTCGTATGTTTGACAGCCCTGATCTAGACGTCCTAGACCAAGGCTGTCAAACTCATGTTAGTTCAGTTCCACATTCAGCCTAATCTGATCTAAAGTGGGCCGGACCAGGAAAATAATAGAAATAATAGGATAAGAGCTCATAAATAATGTCAACTTTTCTCTGTGTTTTTGAGTGAAAAAAGTAAAATTCCGTAATGAAAATATTTACATCTACGAACTGTACTTGAACATAACATGAACAAATATGAACGACCTGAAAATTGTTATGAAAAATAAGTGCAATTTAACAATACTACACCTTCGTTTATCATTTATACATGTGCATCACAACTCACAGATCACAGTGGATCTACAAATACACAAAACATTTAATGACATTCAGAATACTGGCACAGTTAAACATAGGCTGAAGACATTTCAGGTTGTTCATATTTGCTGTGGTTATTGACATTTTTTGTAAAAGGCTAATCTGTAAAAAGAGGAGGATGAGGATTAGGGCCACTGGAAAAAAAAATTAAGGTTCAATATTTTATCATTATTATTTTTAGTATGAGAAAAAAGTCAGAATTCGGGGTAAAAAGTTCTGACTTTTTTCTCAGAATAATAATAAAAAAAATATTGGACCTTTTTTTTTTTTTTTTTCTCCAGTGGCCCTAATCCTCTTCTGTAGTAAATGTAAACATTTTGGTGTAATTTTACATTTTTTACACTAAAACAAAGAGAAAAAAATGTGCTTTTTTTCATTATTTATAGGTTATTATGATACAATTTTACTGGTCTGACATACTTTAAACTGAATTGACTTAAAATGATTTTAACATCTTTGATTGTTAATATCTTTCATGTAATTTTTGCATTTCACAAATTCATCCCAGGGGTTGGATTGGACTCTTTGGCGGGACGGTTTTGGCCCGCGGGCTGCGTGTTTGACACCTGTGTTCTAGACAGTTTAGCTCATACGCAGTGGAACACATGTGTATTTGATATATTTAGTGTGTTATGTTTATATAAACCATACAGTTTGTGGGTTGTATAAAAAACATCAGTCTTTAACTCTCTGGTTCGGTCAGACAGGGGTTAAAGTTTCCTGCTTGTGTGTTCTGATTGGTCAGATCATTAAACCCCGATCCAACCACAGCCTTTTGGTTTTTTTGCAGAAGTGAAATTGATGATCAACATTAGAGATGAACTGACGGGAAAACTTTGGTTTTATTCATCCAAATACTGAAAAAAAGGTCATCTTCTTCCTCTTATTATAATTTTTTATTCTTTTTTATTTTTTACTAATAATGAAACAGAAACTCTAAAGTGAATCCTTATGCATCAACTTCCTTTTTCAGACACCTGCTGCTCATCGTCTTCTAAAGGCGGAGTCTCCCAGTCATACCTGGTCCCTGACCCTCCAAGCCCCGCCCCCTCCCCTTTGGCCCCTCCCTGTCCCTACCTGTGCATGTTTCCGTTGGTGGTGAAGGTCTGTCCACAGACACTGCACTTGTACGGCCTCTCACCGCTGTGGACCAACATGTGGCGGTCGAGCGACGACGCCGAGCTCAGACATTTCCCACAGATGCTGCAGGAGTGGTCGGTCGCCCCCGTGTCGGCGTTGTGCTGCGGTGAGGACGGAAACACGAAGACGTCAGAAACACGGCCGCGACCATAACAGAAAACACCAGAAAATACAGGATCAGTTCACAGACCTGAGGACGTTTAGAGCCTGGAGTCACTGGTTAAACATGTCTGACTGTATGAAATAATTCACTAATTTAATAGAAACTTTACTCAGAATCATCAAGATTTACATAAAACTATCATTAATGTAAAGTCACTGATGTTAGATGCTTATCTGCGACACTTTTTACCGTCATTAAATTAAAATTATGGAATTTGTAACCCTAAAAGACCTAAGAACCAGTTTTGTGGTGACTTCCACATTAATTTTACTCTACATTTAACATTAAATAAGTGATTTATTATAATATTATACTCTGAGTTCATCTTTTTTCGTGTATTTTCTGATATTTAATTCACCGATCATGTAGATGTTCATTAAAGCTCAGAGTAAATTCAAAGGTTATTTCATCAAAACAGAGAAAACTGAAGAAAAAGTGACTTTCTCACTGAAATATATCATTAACTGAATATAAAACATGTCTACAACCCTATTTTGTGTATTTTTATTTATTTATTTATTTTCATTCTGTTGCCCATTTTATTATTTTCTTTTTCAGTTTTATTCAGTTTGTTGCTTATTTTGTTCTGGTTGCTCTTTTTTTTTTTTTTTAAATCATTTTGTTCATTTTATTAATTGCTTTGGCTGTTTTTGTTAATTATGCTCCTTATTTTACTCTTGTCTTATTTCATTTTAGTCAGTTATTTTGGTTATTTTTTTCCAAGTTTAGTATTTTGTAAATGTATTATTCATTTGCATTCATTGTTCATTTCATTTCATATAAATCAAGTGTTTCCATCCACTGTCATTTGTCAAACTACACAGATATGGGTCATATCTGATGAGCACGAAAAGACGACAAACTGCATTTTACACTAATTATTTACATGTATTCATAGGATTAATAGATCAACAGGTTTTAAATATTTCACATCAGTAGATAATTTCAGTCGTCGTGTTGTTAAGGGTTAAAGTTTTTCTACTCAAATTGTTCAAAATCTAAACGCATAAACATTAATGGAGTATCTGTTAAATCACCCCTCAGCCTGTTTCATTAAGCACATATTGGCTTTTATTTCTCTGTGTATTTAAGCATCAGTTCATCCTGATACCGTAACCATGGCAACGGGAGGAGGACAGGAAGTGCGGGGCAGCGTCCGGCCGTACCTGTCTGATGTGCATGGTCAGCTGATGCTGCGTCTGACAGTTCTTATCACACAGTGGACAGATAAAGGCCGAGCTGTCGTCTTTGGTTTCCTGAAAACACACAAAGAAACAAACGCGTCAACGCAAACGACAACGGTGACGTCCGACAAGGTTTTCATCCACGGGATTTTATGCACAAGATAAAAAAATAAAAATAAAAACATAAAAGTAAACCTTGAAATACCACAATAGCATCTGATTTTACAATAAGAGTTTATATTTTTGTACTTCATTTTTATTTTAATAACGTGATAACATTCAGATTTATGATCATTTACAGCAGCAGCATGAGTTTCCATCCACACAGATACACAACGACACACACACACACACACACCGAGTCTGGAAGCAGCACTTCCTGTTTCCTGTTTCAGCCACAGGAAGTGATGACGGTGAGAGGAATGCTGCAGTGCATCATGGGAAACGAAGAATGAGAAACGTGCCAGTGTGAAGAGCGAGAGGAGAGGAGACAAGGAAACAAAAGGAGGAGACAGAAGGGAAGGAGAAAAGGAAAGAAAGGAGACATGAAAAGGAAGGAGAGGAGAGGAGAGGAGAGGAGAGGAGAGGAGAGGAGAGGAGAGGAGAGGAGAGGAGAGGAGAGGAGAGGAGAGGAGAGGAGAGGAGGAAAGGAAAGAGGAGACAGTAAAAGGAAGAAAAGGACAGAAGGAGAGGAGAGGAAAAGAAAGAAAGGGTAGAAGGATAGGGGATAAGGAGAAAGGAAAAGAGATAAGGAAGGAAAGGACAAATTAGATAAAAACGGGAAGAAAAGGAGATGAGGATAAAAGAAAAGAAAGGAGATAAGAAAGGGAAAAAAAGGATGAAAATGACGGAGATGAGGAGAAAGGGATGGAAAGGAGGCAAAGAAGGACAGGAAAAAAGAGGAGATAAAAGAGAAGGAAAGGAAACAAGAAGGCCGGGATGGGAAGGGGAGGAGATGAAGAAAGAAGAGAAGGAAAGGAAGGAAACAAGGAAAGGAAGCAAGGACAGGCAACAACAAAGTAAACAAGTGAAAATGATGAAAAACGAAAAGGAAGACAGGAAACAAGGAGATGAGCAAGGAAAGGAGAGAAGGAAAGGAAACACATGGAGGAAACAAGGAGATTAAACGTCAGGAAGGAGGCAAGGACAGGAGACTGGCAGAGTGGGCGTGTCTACCTGGTTGCGTCGTGCGTTGCGACTGGGCGGGGCTCTCATGGCGGCCGTGAGCGTCTTGTTGGGGGAGGGGCTTCAAACAGAAGAACAGAAGGCGTTTAGAAACTGAGCTGTGAGGAGCCGTCGAAGGGTTAAAGTGTGACGGAAAACCACAGATAATTGGTCAGTACGCACCTGGGGGAGGGGCCAGCAGAGGAGGCGGCTGAGTTGACTCCTCCTCCTCCTCCTCCGTCTCCGTCTCCTCCGTTGATGGTCCCTGCTGACATCACCGCTGACATCATGGCGTTAATGGAAGACAGGTCTCCGCCTCCCTCCGACCCTATGACTCCGCCTCCTCCTCCTTCGTCTCCGTTCTGTAGTTTCTGTTCTTCGGCCGCCGCCTCCTCGTCCTCCTCCTTCGTTGCCTCCCTCACGCCGTTCATCGCTCCTGCACGAGGTGGAACAATTAAAACCCAAACATTTCACTGAACTAAAACTTTTCGCCGTTTGGGTCCAAATTACCTTTGAGTTTATTGTGCATCTTCTCCTCTGTTAGCTCCGCCTCTTCCTCCTTGATCTCTGAACTGGCTCCTCCCCCTTCTCGCTGCTCCTCTGTGGAGTTCTCCATCACTGCTGCAAAAACACGAAAACAAACCAGCGTCAGCTCATCTTCGCCTTTTACAGCTTTTATTTAACTCTTTCACATCTTTTTTTTTGGTCATTTTCATTTTGTTGCGACTTTTTCATCCGTTTCGTTCCGTGTCTTCTCAGTCGTTTTCATCTTGTTGCTTAATTTTTTTCATGTCACATCGTAGAATAAAGTTAAACATCACTCATTCTCTTTGTTGCTTCTGCAAACAACTGAAAACAAACCAAGACAGAAAAAAAAAGCAAAAAATGCAGATTAACCTAACCTCCGCTAAGCCCCGCCCCCTTTGGTTACTGTTGCAACATCTAAAGCGTCAACAGACAATAGAGACGCTCCGTAAGTGTCAGCCTTGAGAGATCTGAAACAGCAGAACTTCATGATGCGTTCGAGGACCGCTTTTGAGAGACTGGATGACTTCTGTGATGGAGGAGGAGGAATGAGGAAGAGAGGAGGTAATTACAGTTTCCTGTTTGGCGTCCCCCACAGGAAGACGCTCTCCAGAGCCGACCACTTCCTCCTCCATCTCACATTCTGTTCAGTCCACACTCTGATCTACGAACACACGGGTCCGAGTACGACGACGGAGGAAAAGACAAAAGTCCAGGCTCTGAAACTGAAACGTCCACGAGGAAGACGAGTCGAAAAGTCGCCTCTGAACGGCGTTTGTTCTGATGCAACTTCAACAACAACCTGAAAATATGTTTGTCTTGTATCATCTTTAACCTCTTTTTTTTTACATTATTTTTATTTTGTTGCATTGTTTTTCTGCAGTGCTTTCTTTTTTTTTATTACATCTTTTTTTTTGCTGCATTGTTTCTGTTTTGTCACATCAGTTTATTTTGTGACAACTTTTTATTTCATTACATTTTGTTACATCATTTTGTTGTTACGTTGTTTTTTTTGCAACATTACTTTCATTTTGTTACATTGTTTTTCTGCAGTGCTTTCATTTTCTTTACATTTTTTTTGTTGTATCGTTTCCATTTCATCAGTTCAGTTTATTTTGTGACAACTTTTTATTTCATTACATTTTTGTTACATCATTTAGTTTCTTACATTGTTTTTGCTACATTATTTTTATTTTGTTGCATCGTTTTCCTGCAATGCTTTCGTTTTTGTTTTTTTTTTCATCTTTTATTTTGCTGCATCGTTTCTGTTGCGTCACATCATTTTACTTTGTGGCAACTTTTTATTTCATTTCATTTTTGTTGCATCATTTTGTTTGCTACGTTGGGTTTTTTGCTATATTATTTTTCATTTTGTTGCATCATTTTCCTGCAGTGCTTTTGTTCATGGTTTCCTTTTTTTACATCATTTTTATTTTGCTGCATCATTTCCGTTTCATTGCATCAGTTCATTTTGTGACAACTTCTTATTTCATTACATTTTTGTTACATCATTTTGTTCATTACGTTGTTTTGGTTTTTGCTACATAATTTTTATTTTGCTGCATCTTTTATTGTTGATAATTTCATGCATTTACTTGTAGTTGCCTTCCAATGTTCTTTTGCATTTGTTTACTGATTCATGTTTGTCACATTGCACTTTGAATGCTGACAGACACTTCCTTCTGTATGTTGTGTGATATTTCCATCGGTCGTTGTGTTATTAATGTGTATTATTGTCTGATGTTTGTCCAGTGTGTCGTCTGCTCTACATCTTATCTTAGTCTCATCTTTAGTGCGATCATGAAGGAAAAGGGTAACATCGGAAAACTGTCGTGAAGTGATGATGGATTTTGATCATCTGTTGCTTCTTGAAACAGAGTCTGAAGTGAAATGAAGTGAAAGTAAAAGGAAGAAGAAGAAGAAGAAGAGCGACTGGTGACAACTGGCTGTGGGTTGTGTGTGTGTGCGTGTGTGTGTGTGCGTGTTGTGTTTCCACTGACCTCTCCTTGTATCACTGCTCTTACATGACAAACTGTAACATGGCCGTGGCAGGTGCATCGACGCACACAGACACACACCAACACACACTGATCTGAAGCTTAACCCCGGATTGTTTTTTACATTAGCATCACTCGTCTTCACACACACACACACACACACACTCTGAGACGTGATGTGATTGGCTGATGAAGTGCTCAGGCAGCACTTTTTACAGGCAGCTGAAACGAACGGCAACAGATGGCAGCAAGGGGGGGGGGGGGGGGGGGGGGGGGGGGGGGGGGGGGGGGG